>NW_025535634.1:0-88661 GCF_020615455.1 Coregonus clupeaformis | reverse complement strand
AAACCCTTGCCTATTGTAGAAGGCGCTGTCCCTTCCAGTGCTGAACGAAAACCAATAATTTTGGACCCTGTTTTCATGCGAAATGGCTAAAATAAATATTTCACGTTTGTTACACTCAAACAGTGTCTCCTGTCATATGCTGAACTGGTCGCATTGTGGATTTGGCCTAAAACATGATTTTGGACAATGTTCATGGAACTCAGCTGAAAACGTACTTGCAGACTTGAAAACCCTTGCCTATTGTAGAAGGCGCCTGTCCTTCCAGTGCTGAACGAAAACCAATAATTTTGGACCCTGTTTTCATGCGAAATGGCTAAAAGAAATATTTCACGTTTGTTACACTCAAACAGTGTCTCCTGTCATATGCTGAACTGGTCGCATTGTGGATTTGGCCTAAAACATGATTTTGGACAATGTTCATGGAACTCAGCTGAAAACGTACTTGCAGACTTGAAAACCCTTGCCTATTGTAGAAGGCGCCTGTCCTTCCAGTGCTGAACGAAAACCAATAATTTTGGACCCTGTTTTCATGCGAAATGGCTAAAGAAATATTTCACGTTTGTTACACTCAAACAGTGTCTCCTGTCATATGCTGAACTGGTCGCATTGTGGATTTGGCCTAAAACATGATTTTGGACAATGTTCATGGAACTCAGCTGAAAACGTACTTGCAGACTTGAAAACCCTTGCCTATTGTAGAAGGCGCCTGTCCTTCCAGTGCTGAACGAAAACCAATAATTTTGGACCCTGTTTTCATGCGAAATGGCTAAAAGAAATATTTCACGTTTGTTACACTCAAACAGTGTCTCCTGTCATATGCTGAACTGGTCGCATTGTGGATTTGGCCTAAAACATGATTTTGGACAATGTTCATGGAACTCAGCTGAAACGTACTTGCAGACTTGAAAACCCTTGCCTATTGTAGAAGGCGCCTGTCCTTCCAGTGCTGAACGAAAACCAATAATTTTGGACCCTGTTTTCATGCGAAATGGCTAAAATAAATATTTCACGTTTGTTACACTCAAACAGTGTCTCCTGTCATATGCTGAACTGGTCGCATTGTGGATTTGGCCTAAAACATGATTTTGGACAATGTTCATGGAACTCAGCTGAAAACGTACTTGCAGACTTGAAAACCCTTGCCTATTGTAGAAGGCGCCTGTCCTTCCAGTGCTGAACGAAAACCAATAATTTTGGACCCTGTTTTCATGCGAAATGGCTAAAAGAAATATTTCACGTTTGTTACACTCAAACAGTGTCTCCTGTCATATGCTGAACTGGTCGCATTGTGGATTTGGCCTAAAACATGATTTTGGACAATGTTCATGGAACTCAGCTGAAAACGTACTTGCAGACTTGAAAACCCTTGCCTATTGTAGAAGGCGCCTGTCCTTCCAGTGCTGAACGAAAACCAATAATTTTGGACCCTGTTTTCATGCGAAATGGCTAAAAGAAATATTTCACGTTTGTTACACTCAAACAGTGTCTCCTGTCATATGCTGAACTGGTCGCATTGTGGATTTGGCCTAAAACATGATTTTGGACAATGTTCATGGAACTCAGCTGAAAACGTACTTGCAGACTTGAAAACCCTTGCCTATTGTAGAAGGCGCCTGTCCTTCCAGTGCTGAACGAAAACCAATAATTTTGGACCCTGTTTTCATGCGAAATGGCTAAAATAAATATTTCACGTTTGTTACACTCAAACAGTGTCTCCTGTCATATGCTGAACTGGTCGCATTGTGGATTTGGCCTAAAACATGATTTTGGACAATGTTCATGGAACTCAGCTGAAAACGTACTTGCAGACTTGAAAACCCTTGCCTATTGTAGAAGGCGCCTGTCCTTCCAGTGCTGAACGAAAACCAATAATTTTGGACCCTGTTTTCATGCGAAATGGCTAAAAAAAATATTTCACGTTTGTTACACTCAAACAGTGTCTCCTGTCATATGCTGAACTGGTCGCATTGTGGATTTGGCCTAAAACATGATTTTGGACAATGTTCATGGAACTCAGCTGAAAACGTACTTGCAGACTTGAAAACCCTTGCCTATTGTAGAAGGCGCCTGTCCTTCCAGTGCTGAACGGAAAACCAATAATTTTGGACCCTGTTTTCATGCGAAATGGCTAAAATAAATATTTCACGTTTGTTACACTCAAACAGTGTCTCCTGTCATATGCTGAACTGGTCGCATTGTGGATTTGGCCTAAAACATGATTTTGGACAATGTTCATGGAACTCAGCTGAAAACGTACTTGCAGACTTGAAAACCCTTGCCTATTGTAGAAGGCGCCTGTCCTTCCAGTGCTGAACGAAAACCAATAATTTTGGACCCTGTTTTCATGCGAAATGGCTAAAAGAAATATTTCACGTTTGTTACACTCAAACAGTGTCTCCTGTCATATGCTGAACTGGTCGCATTGTGGATTTGGCCTAAAACATGATTTTGGACAATGTTCATGGAACTCAGCTGAAAACGTACTTGCAGACTTGAAAACCCTTGCCTATTGTAGAAGGCGCCTGTCCTTCCAGTGCTGAACGAAAACCAATAATTTTGGACCCTGTTTTCATGCGAAATGGCTAAAATAAATATTTCACGTTTGTTACACTCAAACAGTGTCTCCTGTCATATGCTGAACTGGTCGCATTGTGGATTTGGCCTAAAACATGATTTTGGACAATGTTCATGGAACTCAGCTGAAAACGTACTTGCAGACTTGAAAACCCTTGCCTATTGTAGAAGGCGCCTGTCCTTCCAGTGCTGAACGAAAACCAATAATTTTGGACCCTGTTTTCATGCGAAATGGCTAAAATAAATATTTCACGTTTGTTACACTCAAACAGTGTCTCCTGTCATATGCTGAACTGGTCGCATTGTGGATTTGGCCTAAAACATGATTTTGGACAATGTTCATGGAACTCAGCTGAAAACGTACTTGCAGACTTGAAAACCCTTGCCTATTGTAGAAGGCGCCTGTCCTTCCAGTGCTGAACGAAAACCAATAATTTTGGACCCTGTTTTCATGCGAAATGGCTAAAATAAATATTTCACGTTTGTTACACTCAAACAGTGTCTCCTGTCATATGCTGAACTGGTCGCATTGTGGATTTGGCCTAAAACATGATTTTGGACAATGTTCATGGAACTCAGCTGAAAACGTACTTGCAGACTTGAAAACCCTTGCCTATTGTAGAAGGCGCCTGTCCTTCCAGTGCTGAATGAAAACCAATAATTTTGGACCCTGTTTTCATGCGAAATGGCTAAAATAAATATTTCACGTTTGTTACACTCAAACAGTGTCTCCTGTCATATGCTGAACTGGTCGCATTGTGGATTTGGCCTAAAACATGATTTTGGACAATGTTCATGGAACTCAGCTGAAAACGTACTTGCAGACTTGAAAACCCTTGCCTATTGTAGAAGGCGCCTGTCCTTCCAGTGCTGAACGAAAACCAATAATTTTGGACCCTGTTTTCATGCGAAATGGCTAAAAGAAATATTTCACGTTTGTTACACTCAAACAGTGTCTCCTGTCATATGCTGAACTGGTCGCATTGTGGATTTGGCCTAAAACATGATTTTGGACAATGTTCATGGAACTCAGCTGAAAACGTACTTGCAGACTTGAAAACCCTTGCCTATTGTAGAAGGCGCCTGTCCTTCCAGTGCTGAACGAAAACCAATAATTTTGGACCCTGTTTTCATGCGAAATGGCTAAAAGAAATATTTCACGTTTGTTACACTCAAACAGTGTCTCCTGTCATATGCTGAACTGGTCGCATTGTGGATTTGGCCTAAAACATGATTTTGGACAATGTTCATGGAACTCAGCTGAAAACGTACTTGCAGACTTGAAAACCCTTGCCTATTGTAGAAGGCGCCTGTCCTTCCAGTGCTGAACGAAAACCAATAATTTTGGACCCTGTTTTCATGCGAAATGGCTAAAAGAAATATTTCACGTTTGTTACACTCAAACAGTGTCTCCTGTCATATGCTGAACTGGTCGCATTGTGGATTTGGCCTAAAACATGATTTTGGACAATGTTCATGGAACTCAGCTGAAAACGTACTTGCAGACTTGAAAACCCTTGCCTATTGTAGAAGGCGCCTGTCCTTCCAGTGCTGAACGAAAACCAATAATTTTGGACCCTGTTTTCATGCGAAATGGCTAAAAGAAATATTTCACGTTTGTTACACTCAAACAGTGTCTCCTGTCATATGCTGAACTGGTCGCATTGTGGATTTGGCCTAAAACATGATTTTGGACAATGTTCATGGAACTCAGCTGAAAACGTACTTGCAGACTTGAAAACCCTTGCCTATTGTAGAAGGCGCCTGTCCTTCCAGTGCTGAACGAAAACCAATAATTTTGGACCCTGTTTTCATGCGAAATGGCTAAAATAAATATTTCACGTTTGTTACACTCAAACAGTGTCTCCTGTCATATGCTGAACTGGTCGCATTGTGGATTTGGCCTAAAACATGATTTTGGACAATGTTCATGGAACTCAGCTGAAAACGTACTTGCAGACTTGAAAACCCTTGCCTATTGTAGAAGGCGCCTGTCCTTCCAGTGCTGAACGAAAACCAATAATTTTGGACCCTGTTTTCATGCGAAATGGCTAAAAGAAATATTTCACGTTTGTTACACTCAAACAGTGTCTCCTGTCATATGCTGAACTGGTCGCATTGTGGATTTGGCCTAAAACATGATTTTGGACAATGTTCATGGAACTCAGCTGAAAACGTACTTGCAGACTTGAAAACCCTTGCCTATTGTAGAAGGCGCCTGTCCTTCCAGTGCTGAACGAAAACCAATAATTTTGGACCCTGTTTTCATGCGAAATGGCTAAAAGAAATATTTCACGTTTGTTACACTCAAACAGTGTCTCCTGTCATATGCTGAACTGGTCGCATTGTGGATTTGGCCTAAAACATGATTTTGGACAATGTTCATGGAACTCAGCTGAAAACGTACTTGCAGACTTGAAAACCCTTGCCTATTGTAGAAGGCGCCTGTCCTTCCAGTGCTGAACGAAAACCAATAATTTTGGACCCTGTTTTCATGCGAAATGGCTAAAAGAAATATTTCACGTTTGTTACACTCAAACAGTGTCTCCTGTCATATGCTGAACTGGTCGCATTGTGGATTTGGCCTAAAACATGATTTTGGACAATGTTCATGGAACTCAGCTGAAAACGTACTTGCAGACTTGAAAACCCTTGCCTATTGTAGAAGGCGCCTGTCCTTCCAGTGCTGAACGAAAACCAATAATTTTGGACCCTGTTTTCATGCGAAATGGCTAAAAGAAATATTTCACGTTTGTTACACTCAAACAGTGTCTCCTGTCATATGCTGAACTGGTCGCATTGTGGATTTGGCCTAAAACATGATTTTGGACAATGTTCATGGAACTCAGCTGAAAACGTACTTGCAGACTTGAAAACCCTTGCCTATTGTAGAAGGCGCCTGTCCTTCCAGTGCTGAACGAAAACCAATAATTTTGGACCCTGTTTTCATGCGAAATGGCTAAAATAAATATTTCACGTTTGTTACACTCAAACAGTGTCTCCTGTCATATGCTGAACTGGTCGCATTGTGGATTTGGCCTAAAACATGATTTTGGACAATGTTCATGGAACTCAGCTGAAAACGTACTTGCAGACTTGAAAACCCTTGCCTATTGTAGAAGGCGCCTGTCCTTCCAGTGCTGAACGAAAACCAATAATTTTGGACCCTGTTTTCATGCGAAATGGCTAAAAGAAATATTTCACGTTTGTTACACTCAAACAGTGTCTCCTGTCATATGCTGAACTGGTCGCATTGTGGATTTGGCCTAAAACATGATTTTGGACAATGTTCATGGAACTCAGCTGAAAACGTACTTGCAGACTTGAAAACCCTTGCCTATTGTAGAAGGCGCCTGTCCTTCCAGTGCTGAACGAAAACCAATAATTTTGGACCCTGTTTTCATGCGAAATGGCTAAAAGAAATATTTCACGTTTGTTACACTCAAACAGTGTCTCCTGTCATATGCTGAACTGGTCGCATTGTGGATTTGGCCTAAAACATGATTTTGGACAATGTTCATGGAACTCAGCTGAAAACGTACTTGCAGACTTGAAAACCCTTGCCTATTGTAGAAGGCGCCTGTCCTTCCAGTGCTGAACGAAAACCAATAATTTTGGACCCTGTTTTCATGCGAAATGGCTAAAAGAAATATTTCACGTTTGTTACACTCAAACAGTGTCTCCTGTCATATGCTGAACTGGTCGCATTGTGGATTTGGCCTAAAACATGATTTTGGACAATGTTCATGGAACTCAGCTGAAAACGTACTTGCAGACTTGAAAACCCTTGCCTATTGTAGAAGGCGCCTGTCCTTCCAGTGCTGAACGAAAACCAATAATTTTGGACCCTGTTTTCATGCGAAATGGCTAAAAGAAATATTTCACGTTTGTTACACTCAAACAGTGTCTCCTGTCATATGCTGAACTGGTCGCATTGTGGATTTGGCCTAAAACATGATTTTGGACAATGTTCATGGAACTCAGCTGAAAACGTACTTGCAGACTTGAAAACCCTTGCCTATTGTAGAAGGCGCCTGTCCTTCCAGTGCTGAACGAAAACCAATAATTTTGGACCCTGTTTTCATGCGAAATGGCTAAAAGAAATATTTCACGTTTGTTACACTCAAACAGTGTCTCCTGTCATATGCTGAACTGGTCGCATTGTGGATTTGGCCTAAAACATGATTTTGGACAATGTTCATGGAACTCAGCTGAAAACGTACTTGCAGACTTGAAAACCCTTGCCTATTGTAGAAGGCGCCTGTCCTTCCAGTGCTGAACGAAAACCAATAATTTTGGACCCTGTTTTCATGCGAAATGGCTAAAATAAATATTTCACGTTTGTTACACTCAAACAGTGTCTCCTGTCATATGCTGAACTGGTCGCATTGTGGATTTGGCCTAAAACATGATTTTGGACAATGTTCATGGAACTCAGCTGAAAACGTACTTGCAGACTTGAAAACCCTTGCCTATTGTAGAAGGCGCCTGTCCTTCCAGTGCTGAACGAAAACCAATAATTTTGGACCCTGTTTTCATGCGAAATGGCTAAAAGAAATATTTCACGTTTGTTACACTCAAACAGTGTCTCCTGTCATATGCTGAACTGGTCGCATTGTGGATTTGGCCTAAAACATGATTTTGGACAATGTTCATGGAACTCAGCTGAAAACGTACTTGCAGACTTGAAAACCCTTGCCTATTGTAGAAGGCGCCTGTCCTTCCAGTGCTGAACGAAAACCAATAATTTTGGACCCTGTTTTCATGCGAAATGGCTAAAAGAAATATTTCACGTTTGTTACACTCAAACAGTGTCTCCTGTCATATGCTGAACTGGTCGCATTGTGGATTTGGCCTAAAACATGATTTTGGACAATGTTCATGGAACTCAGCTGAAAACGTACTTGCAGACTTGAAAACCCTTGCCTATTGTAGAAGGCGCCTGTCCTTCCAGTGCTGAACGAAAACCAATAATTTTGGACCCTGTTTTCATGCGAAATGGCTAAAAGAAATATTTCACGTTTGTTACACTCAAACAGTGTCTCCTGTCATATGCTGAACTGGTCGCATTGTGGATTTGGCCTAAAACATGATTTTGGACAATGTTCATGGAACTCAGCTGAAAACGTACTTGCAGACTTGAAAACCCTTGCCTATTGTAGAAGGCGCCTGTCCTTCCAGTGCTGAACGAAAACCAATAATTTTGGACCCTGTTTTCATGCGAAATGGCTAAAATAAATATTTCACGTTTGTTACACTCAAACAGTGTCTCCTGTCATATGCTGAACTGGTCGCATTGTGGATTTGGCCTAAAACATGATTTTGGACAATGTTCATGGAACTCAGCTGAAAACGTACTTGCAGACTTGAAAACCCTTGCCTATTGTAGAAGGCGCCTGTCCTTCCAGTGCTGAACGAAAACCAATAATTTTGGACCCTGTTTTCATGCGAAATGGCTAAAAGAAATATTTCACGTTTGTTACACTCAAACAGTGTCTCCTGTCATATGCTGAACTGGTCGCATTGTGGATTTGGCCTAAAACATGATTTTGGACAATGTTCATGGAACTCAGCTGAAAACGTACTTGCAGACTTGAAAACCCTTGCCTATTGTAGAAGGCGCCTGTCCTTCCAGTGCTGAACGAAAACCAATAATTTTGGACCCTGTTTTCATGCGAAATGGCTAAAATAAATATTTCACGTTTGTTACACTCAAACAGTGTCTCCTGTCATATGCTGAACTGGTCGCATTGTGGATTTGGCCTAAAACATGATTTTGGACAATGTTCATGGAACTCAGCTGAAAACGTACTTGCAGACTTGAAAACCCTTGCCTATTGTAGAAGGCGCCTGTCCTTCCAGTGCTGAACGAAAACCAATAATTTTGGACCCTGTTTTCATGCGAAATGGCTAAAATAAATATTTCACGTTTGTTACACTCAAACAGTGTCTCCTGTCATATGCTGAACTGGTCGCATTGTGGATTTGGCCTAAAACATGATTTTGGACAATGTTCATGGAACTCAGCTGAAAACGTACTTGCAGACTTGAAAACCCTTGCCTATTGTAGAAGGCGCCTGTCCTTCCAGTGCTGAACGAAAACCAATAATTTTGGACCCTGTTTTCATGCGAAATGGCTAAAAGAAATATTTCACGTTTGTTACACTCAAACAGTGTCTCCTGTCATATGCTGAACTGGTCGCATTGTGGATTTGGCCTAAAACATGATTTTGGACAATGTTCATGGAACTCAGCTGAAAACGTACTTGCAGACTTGAAAACCCTTGCCTATTGTAGAAGGCGCCTGTCCTTCCAGTGCTGAACGAAAACCAATAATTTTGGACCCTGTTTTCATGCGAAATGGCTAAAATAAATATTTCACGTTTGTTACACTCAAACAGTGTCTCCTGTCATATGCTGAACTGGTCGCATTGTGGATTTGGCCTAAAACATGATTTTGGACAATGTTCATGGAACTCAGCTGAAAACGTACTTGCAGACTTGAAAACCCTTGCCTATTGTAGAAGGCGCCTGTCCTTCCAGTGCTGAACGAAAACCAATAATTTTGGACCCTGTTTTCATGCGAAATGGCTAAAAGAAATATTTCACGTTTGTTACACTCAAACAGTGTCTCCTGTCATATGCTGAACTGGTCGCATTGTGGATTTGGCCTAAAACATGATTTTGGACAATGTTCATGGAACTCAGCTGAAAACGTACTTGCAGACTTGAAAACCCTTGCCTATTGTAGAAGGCGCCTGTCCTTCCAGTGCTGAACGAAAACCAATAATTTTGGACCCTGTTTTCATGCGAAATGGCTAAAAGAAATATTTCACGTTTGTTACACTCAAACAGTGTCTCCTGTCATATGCTGAACTGGTCGCATTGTGGATTTGGCCTAAAACATGATTTTGGACAATGTTCATGGAACTCAGCTGAAAACGTACTTGCAGACTTGAAAACCCTTGCCTATTGTAGAAGGCGCCTGTCCTTCCAGTGCTGAACGAAAACCAATAATTTTGGACCCTGTTTTCATGCGAAATGGCTAAAAGAAATATTTCACGTTTGTTACACTCAAACAGTGTCTCCTGTCATATGCTGAACTGGTCGCATTGTGGATTTGGCCTAAAACATGATTTTGGACAATGTTCATGGAACTCAGCTGAAAACGTACTTGCAGACTTGAAAACCCTTGCCTATTGTAGAAGGCGCCTGTCCTTCCAGTGCTGAACGAAAACCAATAATTTTGGACCCTGTTTTCATGCGAAATGGCTAAAATAAATATTTCACGTTTGTTACACTCAAACAGTGTCTCCTGTCATATGCTGAACTGGTCGCATTGTGGATTTGGCCTAAAACATGATTTTGGACAATGTTCATGGAACTCAGCTGAAAACGTACTTGCAGACTTGAAAACCCTTGCCTATTGTAGAAGGCGCCTGTCCTTCCAGTGCTGAACGAAAACCAATAATTTTGGACCCTGTTTTCATGCGAAATGGCTAAAATAAATATTTCACGTTTGTTACACTCAAACAGTGTCTCCTGTCATATGCTGAACTGGTCGCATTGTGGATTTGGCCTAAAACATGATTTTGGACAATGTTCATGGAACTCAGCTGAAAACGTACTTGCAGACTTGAAAACCCTTGCCTATTGTAGAAGGCGCCTGTCCTTCCAGTGCTGAACGAAAACCAATAATTTTGGACCCTGTTTTCATGCGAAATGGCTAAAATAAATATTTCACGTTTGTTACACTCAAACAGTGTCTCCTGTCATATGCTGAACTGGTCGCATTGTGGATTTGGCCTAAAACATGATTTTGGACAATGTTCATGGAACTCAGCTGAAAACGTACTTGCAGACTTGAAAACCCTTGCCTATTGTAGAAGGCGCCTGTCCTTCCAGTGCTGAACGAAAACCAATAATTTTGGACCCTGTTTTCATGCGAAATGGCTAAAATAAATATTTCACGTTTGTTACACTCAAACAGTGTCTCCTGTCATATGCTGAACTGGTCGCATTGTGGATTTGGCCTAAAACATGATTTTGGACAATGTTCATGGAACTCAGCTGAAAACGTACTTGCAGACTTGAAAACCCTTGCCTATTGTAGAAGGCGCCTGTCCTTCCAGTGCTGAACGAAAACCAATAATTTTGGACCCTGTTTTCATGCGAAATGGCTAAAATAAATATTTCACGTTTGTTACACTCAAACAGTGTCTCCTGTCATATGCTGAACTGGTCGCATTGTGGATTTGGCCTAAAACATGATTTTGGACAATGTTCATGGAACTCAGCTGAAAACGTACTTGCAGACTTGAAAACCCTTGCCTATTGTAGAAGGCGCCTGTCCTTCCAGTGCTGAACGAAAACCAATAATTTTGGACCCTGTTTTCATGCGAAATGGCTAAAAGAAATATTTCACGTTTGTTACACTCAAACAGTGTCTCCTGTCATATGCTGAACTGGTCGCATTGTGGATTTGGCCTAAAACATGATTTTGGACAATGTTCATGGAACTCAGCTGAAAACGTACTTGCAGACTTGAAAACCCTTGCCTATTGTAGAAGGCGCCTGTCCTTCCAGTGCTGAACGAAAACCAATAATTTTGGACCCTGTTTTCATGCGAAATGGCTAAAATAAATATTTCACGTTTGTTACACTCAAACAGTGTCTCCTGTCATATGCTGAACTGGTCGCATTGTGGATTTGGCCTAAAACATGATTTTGGACAATGTTCATGGAACTCAGCTGAAAACGTACTTGCAGACTTGAAAACCCTTGCCTATTGTAGAAGGCGCCTGTCCTTCCAGTGCTGAACGAAAACCAATAATTTTGGACCCTGTTTTCATGCGAAATGGCTAAAATAAATATTTCACGTTTGTTACACTCAAACAGTGTCTCCTGTCATATGCTGAACTGGTCGCATTGTGGATTTGGCCTAAAACATGATTTTGGACAATGTTCATGGAACTCAGCTGAAAACGTACTTGCAGACTTGAAAACCCTTGCCTATTGTAGAAGGCGCCTGTCCTTCCAGTGCTGAACGAAAACCAATAATTTTGGACCCTGTTTTCATGCGAAATGGCTAAAAGAAATATTTCACGTTTGTTACACTCAAACAGTGTCTCCTGTCATATGCTGAACTGGTCGCATTGTGGATTTGGCCTAAAACATGATTTTGGACAATGTTCATGGAACTCAGCTGAAAACGTACTTGCAGACTTGAAAACCCTTGCCTATTGTAGAAGGCGCCTGTCCTTCCAGTGCTGAACGAAAACCAATAATTTTGGACCCTGTTTTCATGCGAAATGGCTAAAATAAATATTTCACGTTTGTTACACTCAAACAGTGTCTCCTGTCATATGCTGAACTGGTCGCATTGTGGATTTGGCCTAAAACATGATTTTGGACAATGTTCATGGAACTCAGCTGAAAACGTACTTGCAGACTTGAAAACCCTTGCCTATTGTAGAAGGCGCCTGTCCTTCCAGTGCTGAACGAAAACCAATAATTTTGGACCCTGTTTTCATGCGAAATGGCTAAAAGAAATATTTCACGTTTGTTACACTCAAACAGTGTCTCCTGTCATATGCTGAACTGGTCGCATTGTGGATTTGGCCTAAAACATGATTTTGGACAATGTTCATGGAACTCAGCTGAAAACGTACTTGCAGACTTGAAAACCCTTGCCTATTGTAGAAGGCGCCTGTCCTTCCAGTGCTGAACGAAAACCAATAATTTTGGACCCTGTTTTCATGCGAAATGGCTAAAATAAATATTTCACGTTTGTTACACTCAAACAGTGTCTCCTGTCATATGCTGAACTGGTCGCATTGTGGATTTGGCCTAAAACATGATTTTGGACAATGTTCATGGAACTCAGCTGAAAACGTACTTGCAGACTTGAAAACCCTTGCCTATTGTAGAAGGCGCCTGTCCTTCCAGTGCTGAACGAAAACCAATAATTTTGGACCCTGTTTTCATGCGAAATGGCTAAAAGAAATATTTCACGTTTGTTACACTCAAACAGTGTCTCCTGTCATATGCTGAACTGGTCGCATTGTGGATTTGGCCTAAAACATGATTTTGGACAATGTTCATGGAACTCAGCTGAAAACGTACTTGCAGACTTGAAAACCCTTGCCTATTGTAGAAGGCGCCTGTCCTTCCAGTGCTGAACGAAAACCAATAATTTTGGACCCTGTTTTCATGCGAAATGGCTAAAATAAATATTTCACGTTTGTTACACTCAAACAGTGTCTCCTGTCATATGCTGAACTGGTCGCATTGTGGATTTGGCCTAAAACATGATTTTGGACAATGTTCATGGAACTCAGCTGAAAACGTACTTGCAGACTTGAAAACCCTTGCCTATTGTAGAAGGCGCCTGTCCTTCCAGTGCTGAACGAAAACCAATAATTTTGGACCCTGTTTTCATGCGAAATGGCTAAAAGAAATATTTCACGTTTGTTACACTCAAACAGTGTCTCCTGTCATATGCTGAACTGGTCGCATTGTGGATTTGGCCTAAAACATGATTTTGGACAATGTTCATGGAACTCAGCTGAAAACGTACTTGCAGACTTGAAAACCCTTGCCTATTGTAGAAGGCGCCTGTCCTTCCAGTGCTGAACGAAAACCAATAATTTTGGACCCTGTTTTCATGCGAAATGGCTAAAAGAAATATTTCACGTTTGTTACACTCAAACAGTGTCTCCTGTCATATGCTGAACTGGTCGCATTGTGGATTTGGCCTAAAACATGATTTTGGACAATGTTCATGGAACTCAGCTGAAAACGTACTTGCAGACTTGAAAACCCTTGCCTATTGTAGAAGGCGCCTGTCCTTCCAGTGCTGAACGAAAACCAATAATTTTGGACCCTGTTTTCATGCGAAATGGCTAAAAGAAATATTTCACGTTTGTTACACTCAAACAGTGTCTCCTGTCATATGCTGAACTGGTCGCATTGTGGATTTGGCCTAAAACATGATTTTGGACAATGTTCATGGAACTCAGCTGAAAACGTACTTGCAGACTTGAAAACCCTTGCCTATTGTAGAAGGCGCCTGTCCTTCCAGTGCTGAACGAAAACCAATAATTTTGGACCCTGTTTTCATGCGAAATGGCTAAAAGAAATATTTCACGTTTGTTACACTCAAACAGTGTCTCCTGTCATATGCTGAACTGGTCGCATTGTGGATTTGGCCTAAAACATGATTTTGGACAATGTTCATGGAACTCAGCTGAAAACGTACTTGCAGACTTGAAAACCCTTGCCTATTGTAGAAGGCGCCTGTCCTTCCAGTGCTGAACGAAAACCAATAATTTTGGACCCTGTTTTCATGCGAAATGGCTAAAATGAAATATTTCACGTTTGTTACACTCAAACAGTGTCTCCTGTCATATGCTGAACTGGTCGCATTGTGGATTTGGCCTAAAACATGATTTTGGACAATGTTCATGGAACTCAGCTGAAAACGTACTTGCAGACTTGAAAACCCTTGCCTATTGTAGAAGGCGCCTGTCCTTCCAGTGCTGAACGAAAACCAATAATTTTGGACCCTGTTTTCATGCGAAATGGCTAAAAGAAATATTTCACGTTTGTTACACTCAAACAGTGTCTCCTGTCATATGCTGAACTGGTCGCATTGTGGATTTGGCCTAAAACATGATTTTGGACAATGTTCATGGAACTCAGCTGAAAACGTACTTGCAGACTTGAAAACCCTTGCCTATTGTAGAAGGCGCCTGTCCTTCCAGTGCTGAACGAAAACCAATAATTTTGGACCCTGTTTTCATGCGAAATGGCTAAAAGAAATATTTCACGTTTGTTACACTCAAACAGTGTCTCCTGTCATATGCTGAACTGGTCGCATTGTGGATTTGGCCTAAAACATGATTTTGGACAATGTTCATGGAACTCAGCTGAAAACGTACTTGCAGACTTGAAAACCCTTGCCTATTGTAGAAGGCGCCTGTCCTTCCAGTGCTGAACGAAAACCAATAATTTTGGACCCTGTTTTCATGCGAAATGGCTAAAAGAAATATTTCACGTTTGTTACACTCAAACAGTGTCTCCTGTCATATGCTGAACTGGTCGCATTGTGGATTTGGCCTAAAACATGATTTTGGACAATGTTCATGGAACTCAGCTGAAAACGTACTTGCAGACTTGAAAACCCTTGCCTATTGTAGAAGGCGCCTGTCCTTCCAGTGCTGAACGAAAACCAATAATTTTGGACCCTGTTTTCATGCGAAATGGCTAAAAGAAATATTTCACGTTTGTTACACTCAAACAGTGTCTCCTGTCATATGCTGAACTGGTCGCATTGTGGATTTGGCCTAAAACATGATTTTGGACAATGTTCATGGAACTCAGCTGAAAACGTACTTGCAGACTTGAAAACCCTTGCCTATTGTAGAAGGCGCCTGTCCTTCCAGTGCTGAACGAAAACCAATAATTTTGGACCCTGTTTTCATGCGAAATGGCTAAAAGAAATATTTCACGTTTGTTACACTCAAACAGTGTCTCCTGTCATATGCTGAACTGGTCGCATTGTGGATTTGGCCTAAAACATGATTTTGGACAATGTTCATGGAACTCAGCTGAAAACGTACTTGCAGACTTGAAAACCCTTGCCTATTGTAGAAGGCGCCTGTCCTTCCAGTGCTGAACGAAAACCAATAATTTTGGACCCTGTTTTCATGCGAAATGGCTAAAAGAAATATTTCACGTTTGTTACACTCAAACAGTGTCTCCTGTCATATGCTGAACTGGTCGCATTGTGGATTTGGCCTAAAACATGATTTTGGACAATGTTCATGGAACTCAGCTGAAAACGTACTTGCAGACTTGAAAACCCTTGCCTATTGTAGAAGGCGCCTGTCCTTCCAGTGCTGAACGAAAACCAATAATTTTGGACCCTGTTTTCATGCGAAATGGCTAAAAGAAATATTTCACGTTTGTTACACTCAAACAGTGTCTCCTGTCATATGCTGAACTGGTCGCATTGTGGATTTGGCCTAAAACATGATTTTGGACAATGTTCATGGAACTCAGCTGAAAACGTACTTGCAGACTTGAAAACCCTTGCCTATTGTAGAAGGCGCCTGTCCTTCCAGTGCTGAACGAAAACCAATAATTTTGGACCCTGTTTTCATGCGAAATGGCTAAAATAAATATTTCACGTTTGTTACACTCAAACAGTGTCTCCTGTCATATGCTGAACTGGTCGCATTGTGGATTTGGCCTAAAACATGATTTTGGACAATGTTCATGGAACTCAGCTGAAAACGTACTTGCAGACTTGAAAACCCTTGCCTATTGTAGAAGGCGCCTGTCCTTCCAGTGCTGAACGAAAACCAATAATTTTGGACCCTGTTTTCATGCGAAATGGCTAAAATAAATATTTCACGTTTGTTACACTCAAACAGTGTCTCCTGTCATATGCTGAACTGGTCGCATTGTGGATTTGGCCTAAAACATGATTTTGGACAATGTTCATGGAACTCAGCTGAAAACGTACTTGCAGACTTGAAAACCCTTGCCTATTGTAGAAGGCGCCTGTCCTTCCAGTGCTGAACGAAAACCAATAATTTTGGACCCTGTTTTCATGCGAAATGGCTAAAAGAAATATTTCACGTTTGTTACACTCAAACAGTGTCTCCTGTCATATGCTGAACTGGTCGCATTGTGGATTTGGCCTAAAACATGATTTTGGACAATGTTCATGGAACTCAGCTGAAAACGTACTTGCAGACTTGAAAACCCTTGCCTATTGTAGAAGGCGCCTGTCCTTCCAGTGCTGAACGAAAACCAATAATTTTGGACCCTGTTTTCATGCGAAATGGCTAAAATAAATATTTCACGTTTGTTACACTCAAACAGTGTCTCCTGTCATATGCTGAACTGGTCGCATTGTGGATTTGGCCTAAAACATGATTTTGGACAATGTTCATGGAACTCAGCTGAAAACGTACTTGCAGACTTGAAAACCCTTGCCTATTGTAGAAGGCGCCTGTCCTTCCAGTGCTGAACGAAAACCAATAATTTTGGACCCTGTTTTCATGCGAAATGGCTAAAATAAATATTTCACGTTTGTTACACTCAAACAGTGTCTCCTGTCATATGCTGAACTGGTCGCATTGTGGATTTGGCCTAAAACATGATTTTGGACAATGTTCATGGAACTCAGCTGAAAACGTACTTGCAGACTTGAAAACCCTTGCCTATTGTAGAAGGCGCCTGTCCTTCCAGTGCTGAACGAAAACCAATAATTTTGGACCCTGTTTTCATGCGAAATGGCTAAAAGAAATATTTCACGTTTGTTACACTCAAACAGTGTCTCCTGTCATATGCTGAACTGGTCGCATTGTGGATTTGGCCTAAAACATGATTTTGGACAATGTTCATGGAACTCAGCTGAAAACGTACTTGCAGACTTGAAAACCCTTGCCTATTGTAGAAGGCGCCTGTCCTTCCAGTGCTGAACGAAAACCAATAATTTTGGACCCTGTTTTCATGCGAAATGGCTAAAAGAAATATTTCACGTTTGTTACACTCAAACAGTGTCTCCTGTCATATGCTGAACTGGTCGCATTGTGGATTTGGCCTAAAACATGATTTTGGACAATGTTCATGGAACTCAGCTGAAAACGTACTTGCAGACTTGAAAACCCTTGCCTATTGTAGAAGGCGCCTGTCCTTCCAGTGCTGAACGAAAACCAATAATTTTGGACCCTGTTTTCATGCGAAATGGCTAAAATAAATATTTCACGTTTGTTACACTCAAACAGTGTCTCCTGTCATATGCTGAACTGGTCGCATTGTGGATTTGGCCTAAAACATGATTTTGGACAATGTTCATGGAACTCAGCTGAAAACGTACTTGCAGACTTGAAAACCCTTGCCTATTGTAGAAGGCGCCTGTCCTTCCAGTGCTGAACGAAAACCAATAATTTTGGACCCTGTTTTCATGCGAAATGGCTAAAATAAATATTTCACGTTTGTTACACTCAAACAGTGTCTCCTGTCATATGCTGAACTGGTCGCATTGTGGATTTGGCCTAAAACATGATTTTGGACAATGTTCATGGAACTCAGCTGAAAACGTACTTGCAGACTTGAAAACCCTTGCCTATTGTAGAAGGCGCCTGTCCTTCCAGTGCTGAACGAAAACCAATAATTTTGGACCCTGTTTTCATGCGAAATGGCTAAAAGAAATATTTCACGTTTGTTACACTCAAACAGTGTCTCCTGTCATATGCTGAACTGGTCGCATTGTGGATTTGGCCTAAAACATGATTTTGGACAATGTTCATGGAACTCAGCTGAAAACGTACTTGCAGACTTGAAAACCCTTGCCTATTGTAGAAGGCGCCTGTCCTTCCAGTGCTGAACGAAAACCAATAATTTTGGACCCTGTTTTCATGCGAAATGGCTAAAAGAAATATTTCACGTTTGTTACACTCAAACAGTGTCTCCTGTCATATGCTGAACTGGTCGCATTGTGGATTTGGCCTAAAACATGATTTTGGACAATGTTCATGGAACTCAGCTGAAAACGTACTTGCAGACTTGAAAACCCTTGCCTATTGTAGAAGGCGCCTGTCCTTCCAGTGCTGAACGAAAACCAATAATTTTGGACCCTGTTTTCATGCGAAATGGCTAAAAGAAATATTTCACGTTTGTTACACTCAAACAGTGTCTCCTGTCATATGCTGAACTGGTCGCATTGTGGATTTGGCCTAAAACATGATTTTGGACAATGTTCATGGAACTCAGCTGAAAACGTACTTGCAGACTTGAAAACCCTTGCCTATTGTAGAAGGCGCCTGTCCTTCCAGTGCTGAACGAAAACCAATAATTTTGGACCCTGTTTTCATGCGAAATGGCTAAAAGAAATATTTCACGTTTGTTACACTCAAACAGTGTCTCCTGTCATATGCTGAACTGGTCGCATTGTGGATTTGGCCTAAAACATGATTTTGGACAATGTTCATGGAACTCAGCTGAAAACGTACTTGCAGACTTGAAAACCCTTGCCTATTGTAGAAGGCGCCTGTCCTTCCAGTGCTGAACGAAAACCAATAATTTTGGACCCTGTTTTCATGCGAAATGGCTAAAATAAATATTTCACGTTTGTTACACTCAAACAGTGTCTCCTGTCATATGCTGAACTGGTCGCATTGTGGATTTGGCCTAAAACATGATTTTGGACAATGTTCATGGAACTCAGCTGAAAACGTACTTGCAGACTTGAAAACCCTTGCCTATTGTAGAAGGCGCCTGTCCTTCCAGTGCTGAACGAAAACCAATAATTTTGGACCCTGTTTTCATGCGAAATGGCTAAAATAAATATTTCACGTTTGTTACACTCAAACAGTGTCTCCTGTCATATGCTGAACTGGTCGCATTGTGGATTTGGCCTAAAACATGATTTTGGACAATGTTCATGGAACTCAGCTGAAAACGTACTTGCAGACTTGAAAACCCTTGCCTATTGTAGAAGGCGCCTGTCCTTCCAGTGCTGAACGAAAACCAATAATTTTGGACCCTGTTTTCATGCGAAATGGCTAAAATAAATATTTCACGTTTGTTACACTCAAACAGTGTCTCCTGTCATATGCTGAACTGGTCGCATTGTGGATTTGGCCTAAAACATGATTTTGGACAATGTTCATGGAACTCAGCTGAAAACGTACTTGCAGACTTGAAAACCCTTGCCTATTGTAGAAGGCGCCTGTCCTTCCAGTGCTGAACGAAAAACCAATAATTTTGGACCCTGTTTTCATGCGAAATGGCTAAAATAAATATTTCACGTTTGTTACACTCAAACAGTGTCTCCTGTCATATGCTGAACTGGTCGCATTGTGGATTTGGCCTAAAACATGATTTTGGACAATGTTCATGGAACTCAGCTGAAAACGTACTTGCAGACTTGAAAACCCTTGCCTATTGTAGAAGGCGCCTGTCCTTCCAGTGCTGAACGAAAACCAATAATTTTGGACCCTGTTTTCATGCGAAATGGCTAAAATAAATATTTCACGTTTGTTACACTCAAACAGTGTCTCCTGTCATATGCTGAACTGGTCGCATTGTGGATTTGGCCTAAAACATGATTTTGGACAATGTTCATGGAACTCAGCTGAAAACGTACTTGCAGACTTGAAAACCCTTGCCTATTGTAGAAGGCGCCTGTCCTTCCAGTGCTGAACGAAAACCAATAATTTTGGACCCTGTTTTCATGCGAAATGGCTAAAAGAAATATTTCACGTTTGTTACACTCAAACAGTGTCTCCTGTCATATGCTGAACTGGTCGCATTGTGGATTTGGCCTAAAACATGATTTTGGACAATGTTCATGGAACTCAGCTGAAAACGTACTTGCAGACTTGAAAACCCTTGCCTATTGTAGAAGGCGCCTGTCCTTCCAGTGCTGAACGAAAACCAATAATTTTGGACCCTGTTTTCATGCGAAATGGCTAAAAGAAATATTTCACGTTTGTTACACTCAAACAGTGTCTCCTGTCATATGCTGAACTGGTCGCATTGTGGATTTGGCCTAAAACATGATTTTGGACAATGTTCATGGAACTCAGCTGAAAACGTACTTGCAGACTTGAAAACCCTTGCCTATTGTAGAAGGCGCCTGTCCTTCCAGTGCTGAACGAAAACCAATAATTTTGGACCCTGTTTTCATGCGAAATGGCTAAAAAAAATATTTCACGTTTGTTACACTCAAACAGTGTCTCCTGTCATATGCTGAACTGGTCGCATTGTGGATTTGGCCTAAAACATGATTTTGGACAATGTTCATGGAACTCAGCTGAAAACGTACTTGCAGACTTGAAAACCCTTGCCTATTGTAGAAGGCGCCTGTCCTTCCAGTGCTGAACGAAAACCAATAATTTTGGACCCTGTTTTCATGCGAAATGGCTAAAAGAAATATTTCACGTTTGTTACACTCAAACAGTGTCTCCTGTCATATGCTGAACTGGTCGCATTGTGGATTTGGCCTAAAACATGATTTTGGACAATGTTCATGGAACTCAGCTGAAAACGTACTTGCAGACTTGAAAACCCTTGCCTATTGTAGAAGGCGCCTGTCCTTCCAGTGCTGAACGAAAACCAATAATTTTGGACCCTGTTTTCATGCGAAATGGCTAAAATAAATATTTCACGTTTGTTACACTCAAACAGTGTCTCCTGTCATATGCTGAACTGGTCGCATTGTGGATTTGGCCTAAAACATGATTTTGGACAATGTTCATGGAACTCAGCTGAAAACGTACTTGCAGACTTGAAAACCCTTGCCTATTGTAGAAGGCGCCTGTCCTTCCAGTGCTGAACGAAAACCAATAATTTTGGACCCTGTTTTCATGCGAAATGGCTAAAATAAATATTTCACGTTTGTTACACTCAAACAGTGTCTCCTGTCATATGCTGAACTGGTCGCATTGTGGATTTGGCCTAAAACATGATTTTGGACAATGTTCATGGAACTCAGCTGAAAACGTACTTGCAGACTTGAAAACCCTTGCCTATTGTAGAAGGCGCCTGTCCTTCCAGTGCTGAACGAAAACCAATAATTTTGGACCCTGTTTTCATGCGAAATGGCTAAAATAAATATTTCACGTTTGTTACACTCAAACAGTGTCTCCTGTCATATGCTGAACTGGTCGCATTGTGGATTTGGCCTAAAACATGATTTTGGACAATGTTCATGGAACTCAGCTGAAAACGTACTTGCAGACTTGAAAACCCTTGCCTATTGTAGAAGGCGCCTGTCCTTCCAGTGCTGAACGAAAACCAATAATTTTGGACCCTGTTTTCATGCGAAATGGCTAAAAGAAATATTTCACGTTTGTTACACTCAAACAGTGTCTCCTGTCATATGCTGAACTGGTCGCATTGTGGATTTGGCCTAAAACATGATTTTGGACAATGTTCATGGAACTCAGCTGAAAACGTACTTGCAGACTTGAAAACCCTTGCCTATTGTAGAAGGCGCCTGTCCTTCCAGTGCTGAACGAAAACCAATAATTTTGGACCCTGTTTTCATGCGAAATGGCTAAAATAAATATTTCACGTTTGTTACACTCAAACAGTGTCTCCTGTCATATGCTGAACTGGTCGCATTGTGGATTTGGCCTAAAACATGATTTTGGACAATGTTCATGGAACTCAGCTGAAAACGTACTTGCAGACTTGAAAACCCTTGCCTATTGTAGAAGGCGCCTGTCCTTCCAGTGCTGAACGAAAACCAATAATTTTGGACCCTGTTTTCATGCGAAATGGCTAAAATAAATATTTCACGTTTGTTACACTCAAACAGTGTCTCCTGTCATATGCTGAACTGGTCGCATTGTGGATTTGGCCTAAAACATGATTTTGGACAATGTTCATGGAACTCAGCTGAAAACGTACTTGCAGACTTGAAAACCCTTGCCTATTGTAGAAGGCGCCTGTCCTTCCAGTGCTGAACGAAAACCAATAATTTTGGACCCTGTTTTCATGCGAAATGGCTAAAAGAAATATTTCACGTTTGTTACACTCAAACAGTGTCTCCTGTCATATGCTGAACTGGTCGCATTGTGGATTTGGCCTAAAACATGATTTTGGACAATGTTCATGGAACTCAGCTGAAAACGTACTTGCAGACTTGAAAACCCTTGCCTATTGTAGAAGGCGCCTGTCCTTCCAGTGCTGAACGAAAACCAATAATTTTGGACCCTGTTTTCATGCGAAATGGCTAAAAGAAATATTTCACGTTTGTTACACTCAAACAGTGTCTCCTGTCATATGCTGAACTGGTCGCATTGTGGATTTGGCCTAAAACATGATTTTGGACAATGTTCATGGAACTCAGCTGAAAACGTACTTGCAGACTTGAAAACCCTTGCCTATTGTAGAAGGCGCCTGTCCTTCCAGTGCTGAACGAAAACCAATAATTTTGGACCCTGTTTTCATGCGAAATGGCTAAAATAAATATTTCACGTTTGTTACACTCAAACAGTGTCTCCTGTCATATGCTGAACTGGTCGCATTGTGGATTTGGCCTAAAACATGATTTTGGACAATGTTCATGGAACTCAGCTGAAAACGTACTTGCAGACTTGAAAACCCTTGCCTATTGTAGAAGGCGCCTGTCCTTCCAGTGCTGAACGAAAACCAATAATTTTGGACCCTGTTTTCATGCGAAATGGCTAAAAGAAATATTTCACGTTTGTTACACTCAAACAGTGTCTCCTGTCATATGCTGAACTGGTCGCATTGTGGATTTGGCCTAAAACATGATTTTGGACAATGTTCATGGAACTCAGCTGAAAACGTACTTGCAGACTTGAAAACCCTTGCCTATTGTAGAAGGCGCCTGTCCTTCCAGTGCTGAACGAAAACCAATAATTTTGGACCCTGTTTTCATGCGAAATGGCTAAAATAAATATTTCACGTTTGTTACACTCAAACAGTGTCTCCTGTCATATGCTGAACTGGTCGCATTGTGGATTTGGCCTAAAACATGATTTTGGACAATGTTCATGGAACTCAGCTGAAAACGTACTTGCAGACTTGAAAACCCTTGCCTATTGTAGAAGGCGCCTGTCCTTCCAGTGCTGAACGAAAACCAATAATTTTGGACCCTGTTTTCATGCGAAATGGCTAAAATAAATATTTCACGTTTGTTACACTCAAACAGTGTCTCCTGTCATATGCTGAACTGGTCGCATTGTGGATTTGGCCTAAAACATGATTTTGGACAATGTTCATGGAACTCAGCTGAAAACGTACTTGCAGACTTGAAAACCCTTGCCTATTGTAGAAGGCGCCTGTCCTTCCAGTGCTGAACGAAAACCAATAATTTTGGACCCTGTTTTCATGCGAAATGGCTAAAAGAAATATTTCACGTTTGTTACACTCAAACAGTGTCTCCTGTCATATGCTGAACTGGTCGCATTGTGGATTTGGCCTAAAACATGATTTTGGACAATGTTCATGGAACTCAGCTGAAAACGTACTTGCAGACTTGAAAACCCTTGCCTATTGTAGAAGGCGCCTGTCCTTCCAGTGCTGAACGAAAACCAATAATTTTGGACCCTGTTTTCATGCGAAATGGCTAAAAGAAATATTTCACGTTTGTTACACTCAAACAGTGTCTCCTGTCATATGCTGAACTGGTCGCATTGTGGATTTGGCCTAAAACATGATTTTGGACAATGTTCATGGAACTCAGCTGAAAACGTACTTGCAGACTTGAAAACCCTTGCCTATTGTAGAAGGCGCCTGTCCTTCCAGTGCTGAACGAAAACCAATAATTTTGGACCCTGTTTTCATGCGAAATGGCTAAAAGAAATATTTCACGTTTGTTACACTCAAACAGTGTCTCCTGTCATATGCTGAACTGGTCGCATTGTGGATTTGGCCTAAAACATGATTTTGGACAATGTTCATGGAACTCAGCTGAAAACGTACTTGCAGACTTGAAAACCCTTGCCTATTGTAGAAGGCGCCTGTCCTTCCAGTGCTGAACGAAAACCAATAATTTTGGACCCTGTTTTCATGCGAAATGGCTAAAAGAAATATTTCACGTTTGTTACACTCAAACAGTGTCTCCTGTCATATGCTGAACTGGTCGCATTGTGGATTTGGCCTAAAACATGATTTTGGACAATGTTCATGGAACTCAGCTGAAAACGTACTTGCAGACTTGAAAACCCTTGCCTATTGTAGAAGGCGCCTGTCCTTCCAGTGCTGAACGAAAACCAATAATTTTGGACCCTGTTTTCATGCGAAATGGCTAAAATAAATATTTCACGTTTGTTACACTCAAACAGTGTCTCCTGTCATATGCTGAACTGGTCGCATTGTGGATTTGGCCTAAAACATGATTTTGGACAATGTTCATGGAACTCAGCTGAAAACGTACTTGCAGACTTGAAAACCCTTGCCTATTGTAGAAGGCGCCTGTCCTTCCAGTGCTGAACGAAAACCAATAATTTTGGACCCTGTTTTCATGCGAAATGGCTAAAATAAATATTTCACGTTTGTTACACTCAAACAGTGTCTCCTGTCATATGCTGAACTGGTCGCATTGTGGATTTGGCCTAAAACATGATTTTGGACAATGTTCATGGAACTCAGCTGAAAACGTACTTGCAGACTTGAAAACCCTTGCCTATTGTAGAAGGCGCCTGTCCTTCCAGTGCTGAACGAAAACCAATAATTTTGGACCCTGTTTTCATGCGAAATGGCTAAAAGAAATATTTCACGTTTGTTACACTCAAACAGTGTCTCCTGTCATATGCTGAACTGGTCGCATTGTGGATTTGGCCTAAAACATGATTTTGGACAATGTTCATGGAACTCAGCTGAAAACGTACTTGCAGACTTGAAAACCCTTGCCTATTGTAGAAGGCGCCTGTCCTTCCAGTGCTGAACGAAAACCAATAATTTTGGACCCTGTTTTCATGCGAAATGGCTAAAATAAATATTTCACGTTTGTTACACTCAAACAGTGTCTCCTGTCATATGCTGAACTGGTCGCATTGTGGATTTGGCCTAAAACATGATTTTGGACAATGTTCATGGAACTCAGCTGAAAACGTACTTGCAGACTTGAAAACCCTTGCCTATTGTAGAAGGCGCCTGTCCTTCCAGTGCTGAACGAAAACCAATAATTTTGGACCCTGTTTTCATGCGAAATGGCTAAAATAAATATTTCACGTTTGTTACACTCAAACAGTGTCTCCTGTCATATGCTGAACTGGTCGCATTGTGGATTTGGCCTAAAACATGATTTTGGACAATGTTCATGGAACTCAGCTGAAAACGTACTTGCAGACTTGAAAACCCTTGCCTATTGTAGAAGGCGCCTGTCCTTCCAGTGCTGAACGAAAACCAATAATTTTGGACCCTGTTTTCATGCGAAATGGCTAAAATAAATATTTCACGTTTGTTACACTCAAACAGTGTCTCCTGTCATATGCTGAACTGGTCGCATTGTGGATTTGGCCTAAAACATGATTTTGGACAATGTTCATGGAACTCAGCTGAAAACGTACTTGCAGACTTGAAAACCCTTGCCTATTGTAGAAGGCGCCTGTCCTTCCAGTGCTGAACGAAAACCAATAATTTTGGACCCTGTTTTCATGCGAAATGGCTAAAATAAATATTTCACGTTTGTTACACTCAAACAGTGTCTCCTGTCATATGCTGAACTGGTCGCATTGTGGATTTGGCCTAAAACATGATTTTGGACAATGTTCATGGAACTCAGCTGAAAACGTACTTGCAGACTTGAAAACCCTTGCCTATTGTAGAAGGCGCCTGTCCTTCCAGTGCTGAACGAAAACCAATAATTTTGGACCCTGTTTTCATGCGAAATGGCTAAAATAAATATTTCACGTTTGTTACACTCAAACAGTGTCTCCTGTCATATGCTGAACTGGTCGCATTGTGGATTTGGCCTAAAACATGATTTTGGACAATGTTCATGGAACTCAGCTGAAAACGTACTTGCAGACTTGAAAACCCTTGCCTATTGTAGAAGGCGCCTGTCCTTCCAGTGCTGAACGAAAACCAATAATTTTGGACCCTGTTTTCATGCGAAATGGCTAAAATAAATATTTCACGTTTGTTACACTCAAACAGTGTCTCCTGTCATATGCTGAACTGGTCGCATTGTGGATTTGGCCTAAAACATGATTTTGGACAATGTTCATGGAACTCAGCTGAAAACGTACTTGCAGACTTGAAAACCCTTGCCTATTGTAGAAGGCGCCTGTCCTTCCAGTGCTGAACGAAAACCAATAATTTTGGACCCTGTTTTCATGCGAAATGGCTAAAAGAAATATTTCACGTTTGTTACACTCAAACAGTGTCTCCTGTCATATGCTGAACTGGTCGCATTGTGGATTTGGCCTAAAACATGATTTTGGACAATGTTCATGGAACTCAGCTGAAAACGTACTTGCAGACTTGAAAACCCTTGCCTATTGTAGAAGGCGCCTGTCCTTCCAGTGCTGAACGAAAACCAATAATTTTGGACCCTGTTTTCATGCGAAATGGCTAAAAGAAATATTTCACGTTTGTTACACTCAAACAGTGTCTCCTGTCATATGCTGAACTGGTCGCATTGTGGATTTGGCCTAAAACATGATTTTGGACAATGTTCATGGAACTCAGCTGAAAACGTACTTGCAGACTTGAAAACCCTTGCCTATTGTAGAAGGCGCCTGTCCTTCCAGTGCTGAACGAAAACCAATAATTTTGGACCCTGTTTTCATGCGAAATGGCTAAAAGAAATATTTCACGTTTGTTACACTCAAACAGTGTCTCCTGTCATATGCTGAACTGGTCGCATTGTGGATTTGGCCTAAAACATGATTTTGGACAATGTTCATGGAACTCAGCTGAAAACGTACTTGCAGACTTGAAAACCCTTGCCTATTGTAGAAGGCGCCTGTCCTTCCAGTGCTGAACGAAAACCAATAATTTTGGACCCTGTTTTCATGCGAAATGGCTAAAATAAATATTTCACGTTTGTTACACTCAAACAGTGTCTCCTGTCATATGCTGAACTGGTCGCATTGTGGATTTGGCCTAAAACATGATTTTGGACAATGTTCATGGAACTCAGCTGAAAACGTACTTGCAGACTTGAAAACCCTTGCCTATTGTAGAAGGCGCCTGTCCTTCCAGTGCTGAACGAAAACCAATAATTTTGGACCCTGTTTTCATGCGAAATGGCTAAAATAAATATTTCACGTTTGTTACACTCAAACAGTGTCTCCTGTCATATGCTGAACTGGTCGCATTGTGGATTTGGCCTAAAACATGATTTTGGACAATGTTCATGGAACTCAGCTGAAAACGTACTTGCAGACTTGAAAACCCTTGCCTATTGTAGAAGGCGCCTGTCCTTCCAGTGCTGAACGAAAACCAATAATTTTGGACCCTGTTTTCATGCGAAATGGCTAAAATAAATATTTCACGTTTGTTACACTCAAACAGTGTCTCCTGTCATATGCTGAACTGGTCGCATTGTGGATTTGGCCTAAAACATGATTTTGGACAATGTTCATGGAACTCAGCTGAAAACGTACTTGCAGACTTGAAAACCCTTGCCTATTGTAGAAGGCGCCTGTCCTTCCAGTGCTGAACGAAAACCAATAATTTTGGACCCTGTTTTCATGCGAAATGGCTAAAATAAATATTTCACGTTTGTTACACTCAAACAGTGTCTCCTGTCATATGCTGAACTGGTCGCATTGTGGATTTGGCCTAAAACATGATTTTGGACAATGTTCATGGAACTCAGCTGAAAACGTACTTGCAGACTTGAAAACCCTTGCCTATTGTAGAAGGCGCCTGTCCTTCCAGTGCTGAACGAAAACCAATAATTTTGGACCCTGTTTTCATGCGAAATGGCTAAAAGAAATATTTCACGTTTGTTACACTCAAACAGTGTCTCCTGTCATATGCTGAACTGGTCGCATTGTGGATTTGGCCTAAAACATGATTTTGGACAATGTTCATGGAACTCAGCTGAAAACGTACTTGCAGACTTGAAAACCCTTGCCTATTGTAGAAGGCGCCTGTCCTTCCAGTGCTGAACGAAAACCAATAATTTTGGACCCTGTTTTCATGCGAAATGGCTAAAATAAATATTTCACGTTTGTTACACTCAAACAGTGTCTCCTGTCATATGCTGAACTGGTCGCATTGTGGATTTGGCCTAAAACATGATTTTGGACAATGTTCATGGAACTCAGCTGAAAACGTACTTGCAGACTTGAAAACCCTTGCCTATTGTAGAAGGCGCCTGTCCTTCCAGTGCTGAACGAAAACCAATAATTTTGGACCCTGTTTTCATGCGAAATGGCTAAAATAAATATTTCACGTTTGTTACACTCAAACAGTGTCTCCTGTCATATGCTGAACTGGTCGCATTGTGGATTTGGCCTAAAACATGATTTTGGACAATGTTCATGGAACTCAGCTGAAAACGTACTTGCAGACTTGAAAACCCTTGCCTATTGTAGAAGGCGCCTGTCCTTCCAGTGCTGAACGAAAACCAATAATTTTGGACCCTGTTTTCATGCGAAATGGCTAAAAGAAATATTTCACGTTTGTTACACTCAAACAGTGTCTCCTGTCATATGCTGAACTGGTCGCATTGTGGATTTGGCCTAAAACATGATTTTGGACAATGTTCATGGAACTCAGCTGAAAACGTACTTGCAGACTTGAAAACCCTTGCCTATTGTAGAAGGCGCCTGTCCTTCCAGTGCTGAACGAAAACCAATAATTTTGGACCCTGTTTTCATGCGAAATGGCTAAAAGAAATATTTCACGTTTGTTACACTCAAACAGTGTCTCCTGTCATATGCTGAACTGGTCGCATTGTGGATTTGGCCTAAAACATGATTTTGGACAATGTTCATGGAACTCAGCTGAAAACGTACTTGCAGACTTGAAAACCCTTGCCTATTGTAGAAGGCGCCTGTCCTTCCAGTGCTGAACGAAAACCAATAATTTTGGACCCTGTTTTCATGCGAAATGGCTAAAATAAATATTTCACGTTTGTTACACTCAAACAGTGTCTCCTGTCATATGCTGAACTGGTCGCATTGTGGATTTGGCCTAAAACATGATTTTGGACAATGTTCATGGAACTCAGCTGAAAACGTACTTGCAGACTTGAAAACCCTTGCCTATTGTAGAAGGCGCCTGTCCTTCCAGTGCTGAATGAAAACCAATAATTTTGGACCCTGTTTTCATGCGAAATGGCTAAAATAAATATTTCACGTTTGTTACACTCAAACAGTGTCTCCTGTCATATGCTGAACTGGTCGCATTGTGGATTTGGCCTAAAACATGATTTTGGACAATGTTCATGGAACTCAGCTGAAAACGTACTTGCAGACTTGAAAACCCTTGCCTATTGTAGAAGGCGCCTGTCCTTCCAGTGCTGAACGAAAACCAATAATTTTGGACCCTGTTTTCATGCGAAATGGCTAAAATAAATATTTCACGTTTGTTACACTCAAACAGTGTCTCCTGTCATATGCTGAACTGGTCGCATTGTGGATTTGGCCTAAAACATGATTTTGGACAATGTTCATGGAACTCAGCTGAAAACGTACTTGCAGACTTGAAAACCCTTGCCTATTGTAGAAGGCGCCTGTCCTTCCAGTGCTGAACGAAAACCAATAATTTTGGACCCTGTTTTCATGCGAAATGGCTAAAATAAATATTTCACGTTTGTTACACTCAAACAGTGTCTCCTGTCATATGCTGAACTGGTCGCATTGTGGATTTGGCCTAAAACATGATTTTGGACAATGTTCATGGAACTCAGCTGAAAACGTACTTGCAGACTTGAAAACCCTTGCCTATTGTAGAAGGCGCCTGTCCTTCCAGTGCTGAACGAAAACCAATAATTTTGGACCCTGTTTTCATGCGAAATGGCTAAAATAAATATTTCACGTTTGTTACACTCAAACAGTGTCTCCTGTCATATGCTGAACTGGTCGCATTGTGGATTTGGCCTAAAACATGATTTTGGACAATGTTCATGGAACTCAGCTGAAAACGTACTTGCAGACTTGAAAACCCTTGCCTATTGTAGAAGGCGCCTGTCCTTCCAGTGCTGAACGAAAACCAATAATTTTGGACCCTGTTTTCATGCGAAATGGCTAAAATAAATATTTCACGTTTGTTACACTCAAACAGTGTCTCCTGTCATATGCTGAACTGGTCGCATTGTGGATTTGGCCTAAAACATGATTTTGGACAATGTTCATGGAACTCAGCTGAAAACGTACTTGCAGACTTGAAAACCCTTGCCTATTGTAGAAGGCGCCTGTCCTTCCAGTGCTGAACGAAAACCAATAATTTTGGACCCTGTTTTCATGCGAAATGGCTAAAATAAATATTTCACGTTTGTTACACTCAAACAGTGTCTCCTGTCATATGCTGAACTGGTCGCATTGTGGATTTGGCCTAAAACATGATTTTGGACAATGTTCATGGAACTCAGCTGAAAACGTACTTGCAGACTTGAAAACCCTTGCCTATTGTAGAAGGCGCCTGTCCTTCCAGTGCTGAACGAAAACCAATAATTTTGGACCCTGTTTTCATGCGAAATGGCTAAAATAAATATTTCACGTTTGTTACACTCAAACAGTGTCTCCTGTCATATGCTGAACTGGTCGCATTGTGGATTTGGCCTAAAACATGATTTTGGACAATGTTCATGGAACTCAGCTGAAAACGTACTTGCAGACTTGAAAACCCTTGCCTATTGTAGAAGGCGCCTGTCCTTCCAGTGCTGAACGAAAACCAATAATTTTGGACCCTGTTTTCATGCGAAATGGCTAAAATAAATATTTCACGTTTGTTACACTCAAACAGTGTCTCCTGTCATATGCTGAACTGGTCGCATTGTGGATTTGGCCTAAAACATGATTTTGGACAATGTTCATGGAACTCAGCTGAAAACGTACTTGCAGACTTGAAAACCCTTGCCTATTGTAGAAGGCGCCTGTCCTTCCAGTGCTGAACGAAAACCAATAATTTTGGACCCTGTTTTCATGCGAAATGGCTAAAATAAATATTTCACGTTTGTTACACTCAAACAGTGTCTCCTGTCATATGCTGAACTGGTCGCATTGTGGATTTGGCCTAAAACATGATTTTGGACAATGTTCATGGAACTCAGCTGAAAACGTACTTGCAGACTTGAAAACCCTTGCCTATTGTAGAAGGCGCCTGTCCTTCCAGTGCTGAACGAAAACCAATAATTTTGGACCCTGTTTTCATGCGAAATGGCTAAAATAAATATTTCACGTTTGTTACACTCAAACAGTGTCTCCTGTCATATGCTGAACTGGTCGCATTGTGGATTTGGCCTAAAACATGATTTTGGACAATGTTCATGGAACTCAGCTGAAAACGTACTTGCAGACTTGAAAACCCTTGCCTATTGTAGAAGGCGCCTGTCCTTCCAGTGCTGAACGAAAACCAATAATTTTGGACCCTGTTTTCATGCGAAATGGCTAAAATAAATATTTCACGTTTGTTACACTCAAACAGTGTCTCCTGTCATATGCTGAACTGGTCGCATTGTGGATTTGGCCTAAAACATGATTTTGGACAATGTTCATGGAACTCAGCTGAAAACGTACTTGCAGACTTGAAAACCCTTGCCTATTGTAGAAGGCGCCTGTCCTTCCAGTGCTGAACGAAAACCAATAATTTTGGACCCTGTTTTCATGCGAAATGGCTAAAAGAAATATTTCACGTTTGTTACACTCAAACAGTGTCTCCTGTCATATGCTGAACTGGTCGCATTGTGGATTTGGCCTAAAACATGATTTTGGACAATGTTCATGGAACTCAGCTGAAAACGTACTTGCAGACTTGAAAACCCTTGCCTATTGTAGAAGGCGCCTGTCCTTCCAGTGCTGAACGAAAACCAATAATTTTGGACCCTGTTTTCATGCGAAATGGCTAAAATAAATATTTCACGTTTGTTACACTCAAACAGTGTCTCCTGTCATATGCTGAACTGGTCGCATTGTGGATTTGGCCTAAAACATGATTTTGGACAATGTTCATGGAACTCAGCTGAAAACGTACTTGCAGACTTGAAAACCCTTGCCTATTGTAGAAGGCGCCTGTCCTTCCAGTGCTGAACGAAAACCAATAATTTTGGACCCTGTTTTCATGCGAAATGGCTAAAATAAATATTTCACGTTTGTTACACTCAAACAGTGTCTCCTGTCATATGCTGAACTGGTCGCATTGTGGATTTGGCCTAAAACATGATTTTGGACAATGTTCATGGAACTCAGCTGAAAACGTACTTGCAGACTTGAAAACCCTTGCCTATTGTAGAAGGCGCCTGTCCTTCCAGTGCTGAACGAAAACCAATAATTTTGGACCCTGTTTTCATGCGAAATGGCTAAAATAAATATTTCACGTTTGTTACACTCAAACAGTGTCTCCTGTCATATGCTGAACTGGTCGCATTGTGGATTTGGCCTAAAACATGATTTTGGACAATGTTCATGGAACTCAGCTGAAAACGTACTTGCAGACTTGAAAACCCTTGCCTATTGTAGAAGGCGCCTGTCCTTCCAGTGCTGAACGAAAACCAATAATTTTGGACCCTGTTTTCATGCGAAATGGCTAAAATAAATATTTCACGTTTGTTACACTCAAACAGTGTCTCCTGTCATATGCTGAACTGGTCGCATTGTGGATTTGGCCTAAAACATGATTTTGGACAATGTTCATGGAACTCAGCTGAAAACGTACTTGCAGACTTGAAAACCCTTGCCTATTGTAGAAGGCGCCTGTCCTTCCAGTGCTGAACGAAAACCAATAATTTTGGACCCTGTTTTCATGCGAAATGGCTAAAATAAATATTTCACGTTTGTTACACTCAAACAGTGTCTCCTGTCATATGCTGAACTGGTCGCATTGTGGATTTGGCCTAAAACATGATTTTGGACAATGTTCATGGAACTCAGCTGAAAACGTACTTGCAGACTTGAAAACCCTTGCCTATTGTAGAAGGCGCCTGTCCTTCCAGTGCTGAACGAAAACCAATAATTTTGGACCCTGTTTTCATGCGAAATGGCTAAAATAAATATTTCACGTTTGTTACACTCAAACAGTGTCTCCTGTCATATGCTGAACTGGTCGCATTGTGGATTTGGCCTAAAACATGATTTTGGACAATGTTCATGGAACTCAGCTGAAAACGTACTTGCAGACTTGAAAACCCTTGCCTATTGTAGAAGGCGCCTGTCCTTCCAGTGCTGAACGAAAACCAATAATTTTGGACCCTGTTTTCATGCGAAATGGCTAAAATAAATATTTCACGTTTGTTACACTCAAACAGTGTCTCCTGTCATATGCTGAACTGGTCGCATTGTGGATTTGGCCTAAAACATGATTTTGGACAATGTTCATGGAACTCAGCTGAAAACGTACTTGCAGACTTGAAAACCCTTGCCTATTGTAGAAGGCGCCTGTCCTTCCAGTGCTGAACGAAAAACCAATAATTTTGGACCCTGTTTTCATGCGAAATGGCTAAAATAAATATTTCACGTTTGTTACACTCAAACAGTGTCTCCTGTCATATGCTGAACTGGTCGCATTGTGGATTTGGCCTAAAACATGATTTTGGACAATGTTCATGGAACTCAGCTGAAAACGTACTTGCAGACTTGAAAACCCTTGCCTATTGTAGAAGGCGCCTGTCCTTCCAGTGCTGAACGAAAACCAATAATTTTGGACCCTGTTTTCATGCGAAATGGCTAAAATAAATATTTCACGTTTGTTACACTCAAACAGTGTCTCCTGTCATATGCTGAACTGGTCGCATTGTGGATTTGGCCTAAAACATGATTTTGGACAATGTTCATGGAACTCAGCTGAAAACGTACTTGCAGACTTGAAAACCCTTGCCTATTGTAGAAGGCGCCTGTCCTTCCAGTGCTGAACGAAAACCAATAATTTTGGACCCTGTTTTCATGCGAAATGGCTAAAATAAATATTTCACGTTTGTTACACTCAAACAGTGTCTCCTGTCATATGCTGAACTGGTCGCATTGTGGATTTGGCCTAAAACATGATTTTGGACAATGTTCATGGAACTCAGCTGAAAACGTACTTGCAGACTTGAAAACCCTTGCCTATTGTAGAAGGCGCCTGTCCTTCCAGTGCTGAACGAAAACCAATAATTTTGGACCCTGTTTTCATGCGAAATGGCTAAAATAAATATTTCACGTTTGTTACACTCAAACAGTGTCTCCTGTCATATGCTGAACTGGTCGCATTGTGGATTTGGCCTAAAACATGATTTTGGACAATGTTCATGGAACTCAGCTGAAAACGTACTTGCAGACTTGAAAACCCTTGCCTATTGTAGAAGGCGCCTGTCCTTCCAGTGCTGAACGAAAACCAATAATTTTGGACCCTGTTTTCATGCGAAATGGCTAAAATAAATATTTCACGTTTGTTACACTCAAACAGTGTCTCCTGTCATATGCTGAACTGGTCGCATTGTGGATTTGGCCTAAAACATGATTTTGGACAATGTTCATGGAACTCAGCTGAAAACGTACTTGCAGACTTGAAAACCCTTGCCTATTGTAGAAGGCGCCTGTCCTTCCAGTGCTGAACGAAAACCAATAATTTTGGACCCTGTTTTCATGCGAAATGGCTAAAATAAATATTTCACGTTTGTTACACTCAAACAGTGTCTCCTGTCATATGCTGAACTGGTCGCATTGTGGATTTGGCCTAAAACATGATTTTGGACAATGTTCATGGAACTCAGCTGAAAACGTACTTGCAGACTTGAAAACCCTTGCCTATTGTAGAAGGCGCCTGTCCTTCCAGTGCTGAACGAAAACCAATAATTTTGGACCCTGTTTTCATGCGAAATGGCTAAAATAAATATTTCACGTTTGTTACACTCAAACAGTGTCTCCTGTCATATGCTGAACTGGTCGCATTGTGGATTTGGCCTAAAACATGATTTTGGACAATGTTCATGGAACTCAGCTGAAAACGTACTTGCAGACTTGAAAACCCTTGCCTATTGTAGAAGGCGCCTGTCCTTCCAGTGCTGAACGAAAACCAATAATTTTGGACCCTGTTTTCATGCGAAATGGCTAAAATAAATATTTCACGTTTGTTACACTCAAACAGTGTCTCCTGTCATATGCTGAACTGGTCGCATTGTGGATTTGGCCTAAAACATGATTTTGGACAATGTTCATGGAACTCAGCTGAAAACGTACTTGCAGACTTGAAAACCCTTGCCTATTGTAGAAGGCGCCTGTCCTTCCAGTGCTGAACGAAAACCAATAATTTTGGACCCTGTTTTCATGCGAAATGGCTAAAATAAATATTTCACGTTTGTTACACTCAAACAGTGTCTCCTGTCATATGCTGAACTGGTCGCATTGTGGATTTGGCCTAAAACATGATTTTGGACAATGTTCATGGAACTCAGCTGAAAACGTACTTGCAGACTTGAAAACCCTTGCCTATTGTAGAAGGCGCCTGTCCTTCCAGTGCTGAACGAAAACCAATAATTTTGGACCCTGTTTTCATGCGAAATGGCTAAAATAAATATTTCACGTTTGTTACACTCAAACAGTGTCTCCTGTCATATGCTGAACTGGTCGCATTGTGGATTTGGCCTAAAACATGATTTTGGACAATGTTCATGGAACTCAGCTGAAAACGTACTTGCAGACTTGAAAACCCTTGCCTATTGTAGAAGGCGCCTGTCCTTCCAGTGCTGAACGAAAACCAATAATTTTGGACCCTGTTTTCATGCGAAATGGCTAAAATAAATATTTCACGTTTGTTACACTCAAACAGTGTCTCCTGTCATATGCTGAACTGGTCGCATTGTGGATTTGGCCTAAAACATGATTTTGGACAATGTTCATGGAACTCAGCTGAAAACGTACTTGCAGACTTGAAAACCCTTGCCTATTGTAGAAGGCGCCTGTCCTTCCAGTGCTGAACGAAAACCAATAATTTTGGACCCTGTTTTCATGCGAAATGGCTAAAATAAATATTTCACGTTTGTTACACTCAAACAGTGTCTCCTGTCATATGCTGAACTGGTCGCATTGTGGATTTGGCCTAAAACATGATTTTGGACAATGTTCATGGAACTCAGCTGAAAACGTACTTGCAGACTTGAAAACCCTTGCCTATTGTAGAAGGCGCCTGTCCTTCCAGTGCTGAACGAAAACCAATAATTTTGGACCCTGTTTTCATGCGAAATGGCTAAAAGAAATATTTCACGTTTGTTACACTCAAACAGTGTCTCCTGTCATATGCTGAACTGGTCGCATTGTGGATTTGGCCTAAAACATGATTTTGGACAATGTTCATGGAACTCAGCTGAAAACGTACTTGCAGACTTGAAAACCCTTGCCTATTGTAGAAGGCGCCTGTCCTTCCAGTGCTGAACGAAAACCAATAATTTTGGACCCTGTTTTCATGCGAAATGGCTAAAATAAATATTTCACGTTTGTTACACTCAAACAGTGTCTCCTGTCATATGCTGAACTGGTCGCATTGTGGATTTGGCCTAAAACATGATTTTGGACAATGTTCATGGAACTCAGCTGAAAACGTACTTGCAGACTTGAAAACCCTTGCCTATTGTAGAAGGCGCCTGTCCTTCCAGTGCTGAACGAAAACCAATAATTTTGGACCCTGTTTTCATGCGAAATGGCTAAAATAAATATTTCACGTTTGTTACACTCAAACAGTGTCTCCTGTCATATGCTGAACTGGTCGCATTGTGGATTTGGCCTAAAACATGATTTTGGACAATGTTCATGGAACTCAGCTGAAAACGTACTTGCAGACTTGAAAACCCTTGCCTATTGTAGAAGGCGCCTGTCCTTCCAGTGCTGAACGAAAACCAATAATTTTGGACCCTGTTTTCATGCGAAATGGCTAAAATAAATATTTCACGTTTGTTACACTCAAACAGTGTCTCCTGTCATATGCTGAACTGGTCGCATTGTGGATTTGGCCTAAAACATGATTTTGGACAATGTTCATGGAACTCAGCTGAAAACGTACTTGCAGACTTGAAAACCCTTGCCTATTGTAGAAGGCGCCTGTCCTTCCAGTGCTGAACGAAAACCAATAATTTTGGACCCTGTTTTCATGCGAAATGGCTAAAATAAATATTTCACGTTTGTTACACTCAAACAGTGTCTCCTGTCATATGCTGAACTGGTCGCATTGTGGATTTGGCCTAAAACATGATTTTGGACAATGTTCATGGAACTCAGCTGAAAACGTACTTGCAGACTTGAAAACTCTTGCCTATTGTAGAAGGCTTGCCTGTCCTTCAAGTGCTGAACGAAAAACCAATAATTTTGGACCCTGTTTTCATGCGAAAAGTCTAAAAGAAATATTTCACGTTTGTTACACTCAAACAGTGTCTCCTGTCATATGCTGAACTGGTCGCATTGTGGATTTGGCCTAAAACATGATTTTGGACAATGTTCATGGAACTCAGCTTAAAACGTACTTGCAGACTTGAAAACCCTTGCCTATTGTAGAAGGCTTGCCTGTCCTTCCAGTGCTGAACGAAAACAATAATTTTGGACCCTGTTTTCATGCGAAATGGCTAAAATAAATATTTCACGTTTGTTACACTCAAACAGTGTCTCCTGTCATATGCTGAACTGGTCGCATTGTGGATTTGGCCTAAAAATGATTTTGGACAATGTTCATGGAACTCAGCTGAAAACGTACTTGCAGACTTGAAAACTCTTGCCTATTGTAGAAGGCGCCTGTCCTTCCAGTGCTGAACGAAAACCAATAATTTTGGACCCTGTTTTCATGCGAAATGGCTAAAATAAATATTTCACGTTTGTTACACTCAAACAGTGTCTCCTGTCATATGCTGAACTGGTCGCATTGTGGATTTGGCCTAAAACATGATTTTGGACAATGTTCATGGAACTCAGCTGAAAACGTACTTGCAGACTTGAAAACCCTTGCCTATTGTAGAAGGCTTGCCTGTCCTTCCAGTGCTGAACGAAAACCAATAATTTTGGACCCTGTTTTCATGCGAAATGGCTAAAATAAATATTTCACGTTTGTTACACTCAAACAGTGTCTCCTGTCTTATGCTGAACTGGTCGCATTGTGGATTTGGCCTAAAACATGATTTTGGACAATGTTCATGGAACTCAGCTGAAAACGTACTTGCAGACTTGAAAACCCTTGCCTATTGTAGAAGGCTTGCCTGTCCTTCCAGTGCTGAACGAAAACCAATAATTTTGGACCCTGTTTTCATGCGAAATGGCTAAAATAAATATTTCACGTTTGTTACACTCAAACAGTGTCTCCTGTCATATGCTGAACTGGTCGCATTGTGGATTTGGCCTAAAACATGATTTTGGACAATGTTCATGGAACTCAGCTGAAAACGTACTTGCAGACTTGAAAACCCTTGCCTATTGTAGAGCTTGCCTGTCCTTCAAGTGCTGAACAAACATTGTGATTTGGCCTAAATTTTTGACAATTTATGGAACTCAGTCAGACTTGAAAACCTTGCCTATTGTAGAGCTTGCCTGTCCTTCAAGTGCTGAACGAAAAACAATAATTTGGACCCTGTTTTCATGCGAAATGGCTAAAATAAATATTTCACGTTTGTTACACTCAAACAGTGTCTCCTGTCTTATGCTGAACTGGTCGCATTGTGGATTTGGCCTAAAAAATGATTTTGGACAATGTTCATGGAACTCAGCTGAAAACGGACTTGCAGACTTGAAAACTCTTGCCTATTGTAGAGCTTGCCTGTCCTTCAAGTGCTGAACGAAAAACAATAATTTGGACCCTGTTTTCATGCGAAATGGCTAAAATAAATGTTTCACGTTTGTTACACTCAAACAGTGTCTCCTGTCATATGCTGAACTGGTCGCATTGTGGATTTGGCCTATAACATGATTTTGGACAATGTTCATGGAACTCATCTGAAAACGTACTTGCAGACTTGAAAACCCTTGCCTATTGTAGAAGGCGCCTGTCCTTCCAGTGCTGAACGAAAACCAATAATTTTGGACCCTGTTTTCATGCGAAATGGCTAAAATAAATATTTCACGTTTGTTACACTCAAACAGTGTCTCCTGTCATATGCTGAACTGGTCGCACTGTGGATTTGGCCTAAAAAATGATTTTGGACAATGTTCATGGAACTCAGCTGAAAACGGACTTGCAGACTTGAAAACTCTTGCCTATTGTAGAGCTTGCCTGTCCTTCCAGTGCTGAACAAAAACCAATGATTTTGGACCCGGTTTTCATGCGAAATGGCTAAAAGAAATATTTCACGTTTTTCCCGTTTTTTCTGGCTAAAATAAATATTTCACGTTTGTTACACTCAAACAGTGTCTCCTGTCATATGCTGAACTGGTCGCACTGTGGATTTGGCCTAAAAACATGATTTTGGACAATGTTCATGGAACTCAGCTGAAAACGTACTTGCAGACTTGAAAACCCTTGCCTATTGTAGAAGGCTTGCCTGTCCTTCCAGTGCTGAACGAAAACCAATAATTTTGGACCCTGTTTTCATGCGAAATGGCTAAAATAAATATTTCACGTTTGTTACACTCAAACAGTGTCTCCTGTCATATGCTGAACTGGTCGCATTGTGGATTTGGCCTAAAACATGATTTTGGACAATGGTCATGGAACTCAGCTGAAAACGTACTTGCAGACTTGAAAACCCTTGCCTATTGTAGAAGGCGCCTGTCCTTCCAGTGCTGAACGAAAACCAATAATTTTGGACCCTGTTTTCATGCGAAATGGCTAAAAGAAATATTTCACGTTTGTTACACTCAAACAGTGTCTCCTGTCATATGCTGAACTGGTCGCATTGTGGATTTGGCCTAAAAAATGATTTTGGACAATGTTCATGGAACTCAGCTGAAAACGTACTTGCAGACTTGAAAACTCTTGCCTATTGTAGAGCTTGCCTGTCCTTCAAGTGCTGAACGAAAAGCATTGTGGATTTGGCCTAAAAAATGATTTTGGACAATGTTAATGGAACTCAGCTGAAAACGGACTTGCAGACTTGAAAACTCTTGCCTATTGTAGAGCTTGCCTGTCCTTCAAGTGCTGAACGAAAAACAATAATTTTGGACCCTGTTTTCATGCGAAATGGCTAAAAGAAATATTTCACGTTTGTTACACTCAAACAGTGTCTCCTGTCATATGCTGAACTGGTCGCATTGTGGATTTGGCCTAAAACATGATTTTGGACAATGTTCATGGAACTCAGCTGAAAACCGACTTGCAGACTTGAAAACCCTTGCCTATTGTAGAAGCTTGCCTGTCCTTCCAGTGCTGAACAAAAACCAATAATTTTGGACCCTGTTTTCATGCAAAATGGCTAAAAAAATATTTCACGTTTGTTCTCTAGAAAACTTTTGGACCGTTTCTCTGGCTAAAATAAATATTTCACGTTTGTTACACTCAAACAGTGTCTCCTGTCATATGCTGAACTGGTCGCATTGTGGATTTGGCCTAAAACATGATTTTGGACAATGTTCATGGAACTCAGCTGAAAACGTACTTGCAGACTTGAAAACCCTTGCCTATTGTAGAAGGCGCCTGTCCTTCCAGTGCTGAACGAAAACCAATAATTTTGGACCCTGTTTTCATGCGAAATGGCTAAAATAAATATTTCACGTTTGTTACACTCAAACAGTGTCTCCTGTCATATGCTGAACTGGTCGCATTGTGGATTTGGCCTAAAAATGATTTTGGACAATGTTCATGGAACTCAGCTGAAAACGTACTTGCAGACTTGAAAACCCTTGCCTATTGTAGAAGGCTTCCTGTCCTTCCAGTGCTGAACGAAAACCAATAATTTTGGACCCTGTTTTCATGCGAAATGGCTAAAATAAATATTTCACGTTTGTTACACTCAAACAGTGTCTCCTGTCATATGCTGAACTGGTCGCATTGTGGATTTGGCCTAAAACATGATTTTGGACAATGTTCATGGAACTCAGCTGAAAACGTACTTGCAGACTTGAAAACCCTTGCCTATTGTAGAAGGCTTCTGTCCTTCCAGTGCTGAACGAAAAACAATAATTTTGGACCCTGTTTTCATGCGAAATGGCTAAAATAAATATTTCACGTTTGTTACACTCAAACACTGTCTCCTGTCATATGCTGAACTGGTCGCACTGTGGATTTGGCCTAAAAATGATTTTGGACAATGTTCATGGAACTCAGCTGAAAACGTACTTGCAGACTTGAAAACCCTTGCCTATTGTAGAAGGCGCCTGTCCTTCCAGTGCTGAACGAAAACCAATAATTTTGGACCCTGTTTTCATGCAAAATGGCTAAAATAAATATTTCACGTTTGTTACACTCAAACAGTGTCTCCTGTCATATGCTGAACTGGTCGCATTGTGGATTTGGCCTAAAACATGATTTTGGACAATGGTCATGGAACTCAGCTGAAAACGTACTTGCAGACTTGAAAACCCTTGCCTATTGTAGAAGGCGCCTGTCCTTCCAGTGCTGAACGAAAACCAATAATTTTGGACCCTGTTTTCATGCGAAATGGCTAAAATAAATATTTCACGTTTGTTACACTCAAACAGTGTCTCCTGTCATATGCTGAACTGGTCGCATTGTGGATTTGGCCTAAAACATGATTTTGGACAATGTTCATGGAACTCAGCTGAAAACGTACTTGCAGACTTGAAAACCCTTGCCTATTGTAGAGCTTGCCTGTCCTTCAAGTGCTGAACGAAAAACAATAATTTTGGACCCTGTTTTCATGCGAAATGGCTAAAATAAATATTTCACGTTTGTTACACTCAAACAGTGTCTCCTGTCATATGCTGAACTGGTCGCATTGTGGATTTGGCCTAAAATGATTTTGGACAATGTTCATGGAACTCAGCTGAAAACGTACTTGCAGACTTGAAAACCCTTGCCTATTGTAGAAGGCTTCTGTCCTTCCAGTGCTGAACGAAAAACAATAATTTTGGACCCTGTTTTCATGCGAAATGGCTAAAATAAATATTTCACGTTTGTTACACTCAAACAGTGTCTCCTGTCATATGCTGAACTGGTCGCATTGTGGATTTGGCCTAAAACATGATTTTGGACAATGTTCATGGAACTCATCTGAAAACGTACTTGCAGACTTGAAAACCCTTGCCTATTGTAGAAGGCGCCTGTCCTTCCAGTGCTGAACGAAAACCAATAATTTTGGACCCTGTTTTCATGCGAAATGGCTAAAATAAATATTTCACGTTTGTTACACTCAAACAGTGTCTCCTGTCATATGCTGAACTGGTCGCATTGTGGATTTGGCCTAAAAAATGATTTTGGACAATGTTCATGGAACTCAGCTGAAAACGTGACTTGCAGACTTGAAAACCCTTGCCTATTGTAGAAGGCTTGCCTGTCCTTCCAGTGCTGAACGAAAAACCAATAATTTTGGACCCTGTTTTCATGCGAAATGGCTAAAAGAAATATTTCACGTTTGTTACACTTATAAATTCACGTTTGTTACACTCAAACAGTGTCTCCTGTCATATGCTGAACTGGTCGCACTGTGGATTTGGCCTAAAACATGATTTTGGACAATGTTCATGGAACTCAGCTGAAAACGTACTTGCAGACTTGAAAACCCTTGCCTATTGTAGAAGGCTTGCCTGTCCTTCCAGTGCTGAACGAAAAACCAATAATTTTGGACCCTGTTTTCATGCGAAATGGCTAAAATAAATATTTCACGTTTGTTACACTCAAACAGTGTCTCCTGTCATATGCTGAACTGGTCGCATTGTGGATTTGGCCTAAAACATGATTTTGGACAATGTTCATGGAACTCAGCTGAAAACGTACTTGCAGACTTGAAAACCCTTGCCTATTGTAGAAGGCGCCTGTCCTTCCAGTGCTGAACGAAAACCAATAATTTTGGACCCTGTTTTCATGCGAAATGGCTAAAAGAAATATTTCACGTTTGTTACACTCAAACAGTGTCTCCTGTCATATGCTGAACTGGTCGCATTGTGGATTTGGCCTAAAACATGATTTTGGACAATGTTCATGGAACTCAGCTGAAAACGTACTTGCAGACTTGAAAACCCTTGCCTATTGTAGAAGCTTGCCTGTCCTTCAAGTGCTGAACGAAAATTTTTTATTGCTGACTGGTCGCATTGTGGATTTGGCCTAAAAAATGATTTTGGACAATGTTCATGGAACTCAGCTGAAAACGGACTTGCAGACTTGAAAACCCTTGCCTATTGTAGAAGGCGCCTGTCCTTCAAGTGCTGAACGAAAACCAATAATTTTGGACCCTGTTTTCATGCGAAATGGCTAAAATAAATATTTCACGTTTGTTACACTCAAACAGTGTCTCCTGTCTTATGCTGAACTGGTCGCATTGTGGATTTGGCCTAAAAACATGATTTTGGACAATGTTCATGGAACTCAGCTGAAAACGTACTTGCAGACTTGAAAACTCTTGCCATTGTAGAAGGCTGCCTGTCCTTCCAGTGCTGAACGAAAACCAATAATTTTGGACCCTGTTTTCATGCGAAATGGCTAAAATAAATATTTCACGTTTGTTACACTCAAACAGTGTCTCCTGTCATATGCTGAACTGGTCGCATTGTGGATTTGGCCTAAAACATGATTTTGGACAATGTTCATGGAACTCAGCTGAAAACGTACTTGCAGACTTGAAAACCCTTGCCTATTGTAGAAGGCGCCTGTCCTTCCAGTGCTGAACGAAAACCAATAATTTTGGACCCTGTTTTCATGCGAAATGGCTAAAATAAATATTTCACGTTTGTTACACTCAAACAGTGTCTCCTGTCATATGCTGAACTGGTCGCACTGTGGATTTGGCCTAAAAACATGATTTTGGACAATGTTCATGGAACTCAGCTGAAAACGGACTTGCAGACTTGAAAACCCTTGCCTATTGTAGAAGGCTTGCCTGTCCTTCCAGTGCTGAACGAAAACCAATAATTTTGGACCCTGTTTTCATGCAAAATGGCTAAAAAACCATTTTCCTTTTTCATCGAAATGGCTAAAATAAATATTTCACGTTTGTTACACTCAAACAGTGTCTCCTGTCATATGCTGAACTGGTCGCATTGTGGATTTGGCCTAAAACATGATTTTGGACAATGTTCATGGAACTCAGCTGAAAACGTACTTGCAGACTTGAAAACCCTTGCCTATTGTAGAAGGCGCCTGTCCTTCCAGTGCTGAACGAAAACCAATAATTTTGGACCCTGTTTTCATGCGAAATGGCTAAAATAAATATTTCACGTTTGTTACACTCAAACAGTGTCTCCTGTCATATGCTGAACTGGTCGCATTGTGGATTTGGCCTAAAACATGATTTTGGACAATGTTCATGGAACTCAGCTGAAAACGTACTTGCAGACTTGAAAACCCTTGCCTATTGTAGAGGCTTGCCTGTCCTTCCAGTGCTGAACGAAAACCAATAATTTTGGACCCTGTTTTCATGCGAAATGGCTAAAATAAATATTTCACGTTTGTTACACTCAAACAGTGTCTCCTGTCATATGCTGAACTGGTCGCATTGTGGATTTGGCCTAAAACATGATTTTGGACAATGTTCATGGAACTCAGCTGAAAACGTACTTGCAGACTTGAAAACCCTTGCCTATTGTAGAAGGCTGCCTGTCCTTCCAGTGCTGAACGAAAACCAATAATTTTGGACCCTGTTTTCATGCGAAATGGCTAAAATAAATATTTCACGTTTGTTACACTCAAACAGTGTCTCCTGTCATATGCTGAACTGGTCGCATTGTGGATTTGGCCTAAAACATGATTTTGGACAATGTTCATGGAACTCAGCTGAAAACGTACTTGCAGACTTGAAAACCCTTGCCTATTGTAGAAGGCTTGCCTGTCCTTCAAGTGCTGAACGAAAACCAATAATTTTGGACCCTGTTTTCATGCGAAATGGCTAAAATAAATATTTCACGTTTGTTACACTCAAACAGTGTCTCCTGTCATATGCTGAACTGGTCGCATTGTGGATTTGGCCTAAAAACATGATTTTGGACAATGTTCATGGAACTCAGCTGAAAACGTACTTGCAGACTTGAAAACCCTTGCCTATTGTAGAAGGCTTGCCTGTCCTTCCAGTGCTGAACGAAAAACAATAATTTTGGACCCTGTTTTCATGCGAAATGGCTAAAATAAATGTTTCACGTTTGTTACACTCAAACAGTGTCTCCTGTCATATGCTGAACTGGTCGCATTGTGGATTTGGCCTAAAACATGATTTTGGACAATGTTCATGGAACTCAGCTGAAAACGTACTTGCAGACTTGAAAACCCTTGCCTATTGTAGAAGGCGCCTGTCCTTCCAGTGCTGAACGAAAACCAATAATTTTGGACCCTGTTTTCATGCGAAATGGCTAAAATAAATATTTCACGTTTGTTACACTCAAACAGTGTCTCCTGTCATATGCTGAACTGGTCGCACTGTGGATTTGGCCTAAAAACATGATTTTGGACAATGTTCATGGAACTCAGCTGAAAACGTACTTGCAGACTTGAAAACCCTTGCCTATTGTAGAAGGCTTGCCTGTCCTTCCAGTGCTGAACGAAAACCAATGATTTTGGACCCTGTTTTCATGCAAAATGGCTAAAGAATATTTCGTTTGTTTCTATTTTTTTCATCAAATGGCTAAAATAAATATTTCACGTTTGTTACACTCAAACAGTGTCTCCTGTCATATGCTGAACTGGTCGCATTGTGGATTTGGCCTAAAACATGATTTTGGACAATGTTCATGGAACTCAGCTGAAAACGTACTTGCAGACTTGAAAACCCTTGCCTATTGTAGAAGGCGCCTGTCCTTCCAGTGCTGAACGAAAACCAATAATTTTGGACCCTGTTTTCATGCGAAATGGCTAAAATAAATATTTCACGTTTGTTACACTCAAACAGTGTCTCCTGTCATATGCTGAACTGGTCGCATTGTGGATTTGGCCTAAAAAATGATTTTGGACAATGTTCATGGAACTCAGCTGAAAACGTACTTGCAGACTTGAAAACCCTTGCCTATTGTAGAAGGCTTGCCTGTCCTTCCAGTGCTGAACGAAAACCAATAATTTTGGACCCTGTTTTCATGCGAAATGGCTAAAATAAATATTTCACGTTTGTTACACTCAAACAGTGTCTCCTGTCATATGCTGAACTGGTCGCATTGTGGATTTGGCCTAAAACATGATTTTGGACAATGTTCATGGAACTCAGCTGAAAACGTACTTGCAGACTTGAAAACCCTTGCCTATTGTAGAAGGCGCCTGTCCTTCCAGTGCTGAACGAAAACCAATAATTTTGGACCCTGTTTTCATGCGAAATGGCTAAAATAAATATTTCACGTTTGTTACACTCAAACAGTGTCTCCTGTCATATGCTGAACTGGTCGCATTGTGGATTTGGCCTAAAAAATGATTTTGGACAATGTTCATGGAACTCAGCTGAAAACGTACTTGCAGACTTGAAAACACTTGCCTATTGTAGAACGCGCCTGACCTTCCAGTGCTGAACGAAAAACAATAATTTTGGACCCTGTTTTCATGCGAAATGGCTAAAATAAATATTTCACGTTTGTTACACTCAAACAGTGTCTCCTGTCATATGCTGAACTGGTCGCATTGTGGATTTGGCCTAAAAAATGATTTTGGACAATGTTCATGGAACTCAGCTGAAAACGTACTTGCAGACTTGAAAACCCTTGCCTATTGTAGAAGGCTTGCCTGTCCTTCAAGTGCTGAACGAAAAACCAATAATTTTGGACCCTGTTTTCATGCGAAATGGCTAAAATAAATATTTCACGTTTGTTACACTCAAACAGTGTCTCCTGTCATATGCTGAACTGGTCGCATTGTGGATTTGGCCTAAAACATGATTTTGGACAATGTTCATGGAACTCAGCTGAAAACGTACTTGCAGACTTGAAAACCCTTGCCTATTGTAGAAGGCGCCTGTCCTTCCAGTGCTGAACGAAAACCAATAATTTTGGACCCTGTTTTCATGCGAAATGGCTAAAATAAATATTTCACGTTTGTTACACTCAAACAGTGTCTCCTGTCATATGCTGAACTGGTCGCATTGTGGATTTGGCCTAAAAACATGATTTTGGACAATGTTCATGGAACTCAGCTGAAAACGTACTTGCAGACTTGAAAACCCTTGCCTATTGTAGAAGGCTTGCCTGTCCTTCCAGTGCTGAACGAAAACCAATAATTTTGGACCCTGTTTTCATGCGAAATGGCTAAAAGAAATATTTCACGTTTGTTACACTCAAACAGTGTCTCCTGTCATATGCTGAACTGGTCGCATTGTGGATTTGGCCTAAAACATGATTTTGGACAATGTTCATGGAACTCAGCTGAAAACGTACTTGCAGACTTGAAAACCCTTGCCTATTGTAGAAGGCTGCCTGTCCTTCCAGTGCTGAACGAAAACCAATAATTTTGGACCCTGTTTTCATGCGAAATGGCTAAAATAAATATTTCACGTTTGTTACACTCAAACAGTGTCTCCTGTCATATGCTGAACTGGTCGCATTGTGGATTTGGCCTAAAAAATGATTTTGGACAATGTTCATGGAACTCAGCTGAAAACGTACTTGCAGACTTGAAAACTCTTGCCTATTGTAGAGCTTGCCTGTCCTTCCAGTGCTGAACAAAAACCAATGATTTTGGACCCGGTTTTCATGCGAAATGGCTAAAAGAAATATTTCACGTTTGTTACACTCTAACAGTGCTGAAAAAACCCCAATGATTTTGGAACCGGATTTCATGCGAAATGGCTAAAATAAATGTTTCACGTTTGTTACACTCAAACAGTGTCTCCTGTCATATGCTGAACTGGTCGCATTGTGGATTTGGCCTAAAACATGATTTTGGACAATGTTCATGGAACTCAGCTGAAAACGTACTTGCAGACTTGAAAACCATTGCCTATTGTAGAAGGCGCCTGTCCTTCCAGTGCTGAACGAAAACCAATAATTTTGGACCCTGTTTTCATGCGAAATGGCTAAAATAAATATTTCACGTTTGTTACACTCAAACAGTGTCTCCTGTCATATGCTGAACTGGTCGCATTGTGGATTTGGCCTAAAAAATGATTTTGGACAATGTTCATGGAACTCAGCTGAAAACGTACTTGCAGACTTGAAAACCCTTGCCTATTGTAGAAGGCTTGCCTGTCCTTCCAGTGCTGAACGAAAACCAATAATTTTGGACCCTGTTTTCATGCGAAATGGCTAAAATAAATATTTCACGTTTGTTACACTCAAACAGTGTCTCCTGTCATATGCTGAACTGGTCGCATTGTGGATTTGGCCTAAAACATGATTTTGGACAATGTTCATGGAACTCAGCTGAAAACGTACTTGCAGACTTGAAAACCCTTGCCTATTGTAGAAGGCTGCCTGTCCTTCCAGTGCTGAACGAAAAACAATAATTTTGGACCCTGTTTTCATGCGAAATGGCTAAAATAAATATTTCACGTTTGTTACACTCAAACAGTGTCTCCTGTCATATGCTGAACTGGTCGCATTGTGGATTTGGCCTAAAAACATGATTTTGGACAATGTTCATGGAACTCAGCTGAAAACGTACTTGCAGACTTGAAAACCCTTGCCTATTGTAGAAGCTTGCCTGTCCTTCCAGTGCTGAACGAAAACCAATAATTTTGGACCCTGTTTTCATGCGAAATGGCTAAAATAAATATTTCACGTTTGTTACACTCAAACAGTGTCTCCTGTCATATGCTGAACTGGTCGCATTGTGGATTTGGCCTAAAACATGATTTTGGACAATGTTCATGGAACTCAGCTGAAAACGTACTTGCAGACTTGAAAACCCTTGCCTATTGTAGAAGGCGCCTGTCCTTCCAGTGCTGAACGAAAACCAATAATTTTGGACCCTGTTTTCATGCGAAATGGCTAAAAGAAATATTTCACGTTTGTTACACTCAAACAGTGTCTCCTGTCTTATGCTGAACTGGTCGCATTGTGGATTTGGCCTAAAAAATGATTTTGGACAATGTTCATGGAACTCAGCTGAAAACGTACTTGCAGACTTGAAAACCCTTGCCTATTGTAGAAGGCTTGCCTGTCCTTCCAGTGCTGAACGAAAACCAATAATTTTGGACCCTGTTTTCATGCGAAATGGCTAAAATAAATATTTCACGTTATTTCCATAAAATTTCACGTTTGTTACACTCAAACAGTGTCTCCTGTCATATGCTGAACTGGTCGCATTGTGGATTTGGCCTAAAACATGATTTTGGACAATGTTCATGGAACTCAGCTGAAAACGTACTTGCAGACTTGAAAACCCTTGCCTATTGTAGAAGGCGCCTGTCCTTCCAGTGCTGAACGAAAACCAATAATTTTGGACCCTGTTTTCATGCGAAATGGCTAAAATAAATATTTCACGTTTGTTACACTCAAACAGTGTCTCCTGTCATATGCTGAACTGGTCGCATTGTGGATTTGGCCTAAAAAATGATTTTGGACAATGTTCATGGAACTCAGCTGAAAACGTACTTGCAGACTTGAAAACCCTTGCCTATTGTAGAAGGCTTGCCTGTCCTTCCAGTGCTGAACGAAAACCAATAATTTTGGACCCTGTTTTCATGCGAAATGGCTAAAATAAATATTTCACGTTTGTTACACTCAAACAGTGTCTCCTGTCATATGCTGAACTGGTCGCATTGTGGATTTGGCCTAAAACATGATTTTGGACAATGTTCATGGAACTCAGCTGAAAACGTACTTGCAGACTTGAAAACCCTTGCCTATTGTAGAACGCGCCTGTCCTTCCAGTGCTGAACGAAAACCAATAATTTTGGACCCTGTTTTCATGCGAAATGGCTAAAATAAATATTTCACGTTTGTTACACTCAAACAGTGTCTCCTGTCATATGCTGAACTGGTCGCATTGTGGATTTGGCCTAAAAACATGATTTTGGACAATGTTCATGGAACTCAGCTGAAAACGTACTTGCAGACTTGAAAACCCTTGCCTATTGTAGAAGGCTTCTGTCCTTCCAGTGCTGAACGAAAAACAATAATTTTGGACCCTGTTTTCATGCGAAATGGCTAAAATAAATATTTCACGTTTGTTACACTCAAACAGTGTCTCCTGTCATATGCTGAACTGGTCGCATTGTGGATTTGGCCTAAAAACATGATTTTGGACAATGTTCATGGAACTCAGCTGAAAACGTACTTGCAGACTTGAAAACCCTTGCCTATTGTAGAAGGCTGCCTGTCCTTCCAGTGCTGAACGAAAACCAATAATTTTGGACCCTGTTTTCATGCGAAATGGCTAAAATAAATATTTCACGTTTGTTACACTCAAACAGTGTCTCCTGTCATATGCTGAACTGGTCGCATTGTGGATTTGGCCTAAAACATGATTTTGGACAATGTTCATGGAACTCAGCTGAAAACGTACTTGCAGACTTGAAAACCCTTGCCTATTGTAGAAGGCGCCTGTCCTTCCAGTGCTGAACGAAAACCAATAATTTTGGACCCTGTTTTCATGCGAAATGGCTAAAATAAATATTTCACGTTTGTTACACTCAAACAGTGTCTCCTGTCATATGCTGAACTGGTCGCATTGTGGATTTGGCCTAAAACATGATTTTGGACAATGTTCATGGAACTCAGCTGAAAACGTACTTGCAGACTTGAAAACCCTTGCCTATTGTAGAAGCTTGCCTGTCCTTCCAGTGCTGAACGAAAACCAATAATTTTGGACCCTGTTTTCATGCGAAATGGCTAAAATAAATATTTCACGTTTGTTACACTCAAACAGTGTCTCCTGTCATATGCTGAACTGGTCGCATTGTGGATTTGGCCTAAAAAATGATTTTGGACAATGTTCATGGAACTCAGCTGAAAACGTACTTGCAGACTTGAAAACCCTTGCCTATTGTAGAGCTTGCCTGTCCTTCCAGTGCTGAACGAAAAACCAATAATTTTGGACCCTGTTTTCATGCGAAATGGCTAAAATAAATATTTCACGTTTGTTACACTCAAACAGTGTCTCCTGTCATATGCTGAACTGGTCGCATTGTGGATTTGGCCTAAAACATGATTTTGGACAATGTTCATGGAACTCAGCTGAAAACGTACTTGCAGACTTGAAAACCCTTGCCTATTGTAGAAGGCGCCTGTCCTTCCAGTGCTGAACGAAAACCAATAATTTTGGACCCTGTTTTCATGCGAAATGGCTAAAAGAAATATTTCACGTTTGTTACACTCAAACAGTGTCTCCTGTCATATGCTGAACTGGTCGCATTGTGGATTTGGCCTAAAAAATGATTTTGGACAATGTTCATGGAACTCAGCTGAAAACGTGACTTGCAGACTTGAAAACCCTTGCCTATTGTAGAAGGCTTGCCTGTCCTTCCAGTGCTGAACGAAAAACCAATAATTTTGGACCCTGTTTTCATGCGAAATGGCTAAAAGAAATATTTCACGTTTGTTACACTCCTGAAGATGAACTATTTGTTACACTCAAACAGTGTCTCCTGTCATATGCTGAACTGGTCGCATTGTGGATTTGGCCTAAAACATGATTTTGGACAATGTTCATGGAACTCAGCTGAAAACGTACTTGCAGACTTGAAAACCCTTGCCTATTGTAGAAGGCGCCTGTCCTTCCAGTGCTGAACGAAAACCAATAATTTTGGACCCTGTTTTCATGCGAAATGGCTAAAATAAATATTTCACGTTTGTTACACTCAAACAGTGTCTCCTGTCATATGCTGAACTGGTCGCATTGTGGATTTGGCCTAAAACATGATTTTGGACAATGTTCATGGAACTCAGCTGAAAACGTACTTGCAGACTTGAAAACCCTTGCCTATTGTAGAAGGCTTCTGTCCTTCCAGTGCTGAACGAAAAACAATAATTTTGGACCCTGTTTTCATGCGAAATGGCTAAAATAAATATTTCACGTTTGTTACACTCAAACAGTGTCTCCTGTCATATGCTGAACTGGTCGCATTGTGGATTTGGCCTAAAACATGATTTTGGACAATGTTCATGGAACTCAGCTGAAAACGGACTTGCAGACTTGAAAACCCTTGCCTATTGTAGAAGCGCGCCTGTCCTTCCAGTGCTGAACGAAAAACCAATAATTTTGGACCCTGTTTTCATGCGAAATGGCTAAAAGAAATATTTCACGTTTGTTACACTCAAACAGTGTCTCCTGTCATATGCTGAACTGGTCGCATTGTGGATTTGGCCTAAAAACATGATTTTGGACAATGTTCATGGAACTCAGCTGAAAACGTACTTGCAGACTTGAAAACCCTTGCCTATTGTAGAAGCGCGCCTGTCCTTCAAGTGCTGAACGAAAACCAATAATTTTGGACCCTGTTTTCATGCGAAATGGCTAAAATAAATATTTCACGTTTGTTACACTCAAACAGTGTCTCCTGTCATATGCTGAACTGGTCGCATTGTGGATTTGGCCTAAAAACATGATTTTGGACAATGTTCATGGAACTCAGCTGAAAACGGACTTGCAGACTTGAAAACCCTTGCCTATTGTAGAAGGCTTGCCTGTCCTTCCAGTGCTGAACGAAAAACCAATAATTTTGGACCCTGTTTTCATGCGAAATGGCTAAAATAAATATTTCACGTTTGTTACACTCAAACAGTGTCTCCTGTCATATGCTGAACTGGTCGCATTGTGGATTTGGCCTAAAACATGATTTTGGACAATGTTCATGGAACTCAGCTGAAAACGTACTTGCAGACTTGAAAACCCTTGCCTATTGTAGAAGGCGCCTGTCCTTCCAGTGCTGAACGAAAACCAATAATTTTGGACCCTGTTTTCATGCGAAATGGCTAAAATAAATATTTCACGTTTGTTACACTCAAACAGTGTCTCCTGTCATATGCTGAACTGGTCGCATTGTGGATTTGGCCTAAAACATGATTTTGGACAATGTTCATGGAACTCAGCTGAAAACGTACTTGCAGACTTGAAAACCCTTGCCTATTGTAGAAGGCTGCCTGTCCTTCCAGTGCTGAACGAAAAACCAATAATTTTGGACCCTGTTTTCATGCGAAATGGCTAAAATAAATATTTCACGTTTGTTACACTCAAACAGTGTCTCCTGTCATATGCTGAACTGGTCGCATTGTGGATTTGGCCTAAAACATGATTTTGGACAATGTTCATGGAACTCAGCTGAAAACGTACTTGCAGACTTGAAAACCCTTGCCTATTGTAGAAGGCGCGCCTGTCCTTCCAGTGCTGAACGAAAACCAATAATTTTGGACCCTGTTTTCATGCGAAATGGCTAAAATAAATATTTCACGTTTGTTACACTCAAACAGTGTCTCCTGTCATATGCTGAACTGGTCGCATTGTGGATTTGGCCTAAAAACATGATTTTGGACAATGTTCATGGAACTCAGCTGAAAACGGACTTGCAGACTTGAAAACCCTTGCCTATTGTAGAGCTGCCTGTCCTTCCAGTGCTGAACGAAAACCAATAATTTTGGACCCTGTTTTCATGCGAAATGGCTAAAATAAATATTTCACGTTTGTTACACTCAAACAGTGTCTCCTGTCATATGCTGAACTGGTCGCATTGTGGATTTGGCCTAAAACATGATTTTGGACAATGTTCATGGAACTCAGCTGAAAACGTACTTGCAGACTTGAAAACCCTTGCCTATTGTAGAAGGCGCCTGTCCTTCCAGTGCTGAACGAAAACCAATAATTTTGGACCCTGTTTTCATGCGAAATGGCTAAAATAAATATTTCACGTTTGTTACACTCAAACAGTGTCTCCTGTCATATGCTGAACTGGTCGCATTGTGGATTTGGCCTAAAACATGATTTTGGACAATGTTCATGGAACTCAGCTGAAAACGGACTTGCAGACTTGAAAACTCTTGCCTATTGTAGAAGGCTTGCCTGTCCTTCCAGTGCTGAACGAAAAACCAATAATTTTGGACCCTGTTTTCATGCGAAATGGCTAAAATAAATATTTCACGTTTGTTACACCAAACAGTGTCTCCTGTCATATGCTGAACTGGTCGCATTGTGGATTTGGCCTAAAACATGATTTTGGACAATGTTCATGGAACTCAGCTGAAAACGTACTTGCAGACTTGAAAACCCTTGCCTATTGTAGAAGGCTGCCTGTCCTTCCAGTGCTGAACGAAAAACCAATAATTTTGGACCCTGTTTTCATGCGAAATGGCTAAAAATAAATATTTCACGTTTGTTACACTCAAACAGTGTCTCCTGTCATATGCTGAACTGGTCGCATTGTGGATTTGGCCTAAAACATGATTTTGGACAATGTTCATGGAACTCAGCTGAAAACGTACTTGCAGACTTGAAAACCCTTGCCTATTGTAGAAGGCTTGCCTGTCCTTCCAGTGCTGAACGAAAACAATAATTTTGGACCCTGTTTTCATGCGAAATGGCTAAAATAAATATTTCACGTTTGTTACACTCAAACAGTGTCTCCTGTCTTATAATGAACTGGTCGCATTGTGGATTTGGCCTAAAAAATGATTTTGGACAATGTTCATGGAACTCAGCTGAAAACGTACTTGCAGACTTGAAAACTCTTGCCTATTGTAGAGCTTGCCTGTCCTTCCAGTGCTGAACAAAAAACAATGATTTTGGACCCGGTTTTCATGCGAAATGGCTAAAATAAATATTTCACGTTTGTTACACTCTGACAAAAACCAATGATTTTGGACCCGGTTTCATGCGAAATGGCTAAAATAAATGTTTCACGTTTGTTACACTCAAACTGTGTCTCCTGTCATATGCTGAACTGGTCGCATTGTGGATTTGGCCTAAAACATGATTTTGGACAATGTTCATGGAACTCAGCTGAAAACGTACTTGCAGACTTGAAAACCCTTGCCTATTGTAGAAGGCTCGCCTGTCCTTCCAGTGCTGAACGAAAAACCAATGATTTTGGACCCTGTTTTCATGCGAAATGGCTAAAATAAATATTTCACGTTTGTTACACTCAAACAGTGTCTCCTGTCATATGCTGAACTGGTCGCATTGTGGATTTGGCCTAAAAATGATTTTGGACAATGTTCATGGAACTCAGCTGAAAACGTACTTGCAGACTTGAAAACTCTTGCCTATTGTAGAAGGCTTGCCTGTCCTTCCAGTGCTGAACGAAAAACAATAATTTTGGACCCTGTTTTCATGCGAAATGGCTAAAATAAATATTTCACGTTTGTTACACTCAAACAGTGTCTCCTGTCATATGCTGAACTGGTCGCATTGTGGATTTGGCCTAAAACATGATTTTGGACAATGTTCATGGAACTCAGCTGAAAACGTACTTGCAGACTTGAAAACCCTTGCCTATTGTAGAAGGCGCCTGTCCTTCCAGTGCTGAACGAAAACCAATAATTTTGGACCCTGTTTTCATGCGAAATGGCTAAAATAAATATTTCACGTTTGTTACACTCAAACAGTGTCTCCTGTCATATGCTGAACTGGTCGCATTGTGGATTTGGCCTAAAACATGATTTTGGACAATGTTCATGGAACTCAGCTGAAAACGTACTTGCAGACTTGAAAACCCTTGCCTATTGTAGAAGGCTTGCCTGTCCTTCCAGTGCTGAACGAAAAACCAATAATTTTGGACCCTGTTTTCATGCGAAATGGCTAAAATAAATATTTCACGTTTGTTACACTCAAACAGTGTCTCCTGTCATATGCTGAACTGGTCGCATTGTGGATTTGGCCTAAAACATGATTTTGGACAATGTTCATGGAACTCAGCTGAAAACGTACTTGCAGACTTGAAAACCCTTGCCTATTGTAGAACGCGCCTGTCCTTCCAGTGCTGAACGAAAAACCAATAATTTTGGACCCTGTTTTCATGCGAAATGGCTAAAATAAATATTTCACGTTTGTTACACTCAAACAGTGTCTCCTGTCATATGCTGAACTGGTCGCATTGTGGATTTGGCCTAAAAACATGATTTTGGACAATGTTCATGGAACTCAGCTGAAAACGTACTTGCAGACTTGAAAACCCTTGCCTATTGTAGAAGCTTGCCTGTCCTTCCAGTGCTGAACGAAAAACCAATAATTTTGGACCCTGTTTTCATGCGAAATGGCTAAAATAAATATTTCACGTTTGTTACACTCAAACAGTGTCTCCTGTCATATGCTGAACTGGTCGCATTGTGGATTTGGCCTAAAAAATGATTTTGGACAATGTTCATGGAACTCAGCTGAAAACGTACTTGCAGACTTGAAAACTCTTGCCTATTGTAGAAGCTTGCCTGTCCTTCAAGTGCTGAACGAAAAACCAATAATTTTGGACCCTGTTTTCATGCGAAATGGCTAAAATAAATATTTCACGTTTGTTACACTCAAACAGTGTCTCCTGTCATATGCTGAACTGGTCGCATTGTGGATTTGGCCTAAAACATGATTTTGGACAATGTTCATGGAACTCAGCTGAAAACGTACTTGCAGACTTGAAAACCCTTGCCTATTGTAGAAGGCGCCTGTCCTTCCAGTGCTGAACGAAAACCAATAATTTTGGACCCTGTTTTCATGCGAAATGGCTAAAATAAATATTTCACGTTTGTTACACTCAAACAGTGTCTCCTGTCATATGCTGAACTGGTCGCATTGTGGATTTGGCCTAAAAAATGATTTTGGACAATGTTCATGGAACTCAGCTGAAAACGGACTTGCAGACTTGAAAACCCTTGCCTATTGTAGAAGGCGCCTGTCCTTCCAGTGCTGAACGAAAACCAATAATTTTGGACCCTGTTTTCATGCGAAATGGCTAAAATAAATATTTCACGTTTGTTACACTCAAACAGTGTCTCCTGTCATATGCTGAACTGGTCGCATTGTGGATTTGGCCTAAAAAAATGATTTTGGACAATGTTCATGGAACTCAGCTGAAAACGGACTTGCAGACTTGAAAACTCTTGCCTATTGTAGAGCTTGCCTGTCCTTCAAGTGCTGAACGAAAAACAATAATTTTGGACCCTGTTTTCATGCGAAATGGCTAAAATAAATATTTCACGTTTGTTACACTCAAACAGTGTCTCCTGTCATATGCTGAACTGGTCGCATTGTGGATTTGGCCTAAAACATGATTTTGGACAATGTTCATGGAACTCAGCTGAAAACGTACTTGCAGACTTGAAAACCCTTGCCTATTGTAGAAGGCGCCTGTCCTTCCAGTGCTGAACGAAAACCAATAATTTTGGACCCTGTTTTCATGCGAAATGGCTAAAAGAAATATTTCACGTTTGTTACACTCAAACAGTGTCTCCTGTCATATGCTGAACTGGTCGCATTGTGGATTTGGCCTAAAACATGATTTTGGACAATGTTCATGGAACTCAGCTGAAAACGTACTTGCAGACTTGAAAACTCTTGCCTATTGTAGAAGCGCGCCTGTCCTTCAAGTGCTGAACGAAAACCAATAATTTTGGACCCTGTTTTCATGCGAAATGGCTAAAATAAATATTTCACGTTTGTTACACTCAAACAGTGTCTCCTGTCATATGCTGAACTGGTCGCATTGTGGATTTGGCCTAAAACATGATTTTGGACAATGTTCATGGAACTCAGCTGAAAACGTACTTGCAGACTTGAAAACCCTTGCCTATTGTAGAAGGCTTGCCTGTCCTTCCAGTGCTGAACGAAAAACCAATAATTTTGGACCCTGTTTTCATGCGAAATGGCTAAAATAAATATTTCACGTTTGTTACACTCAAACAGTGTCTCCTGTCATATGCTGAACTGGTCGCATTGTGGATTTGGCCTAAAAATGATTTTGGACAATGTTCATGGAACTCAGCTGAAAACGTACTTGCAGACTTGAAAACCCTTGCCTATTGTAGAAGCTTGCCTGTCCTTCAAGTGCTGAACGAAAACCAATAATTTTGGACCCTGTTTTCATGCGAAATGGCTAAAATAAATATTTCACGTTTGTTACACTCAAACAGTGTCTCCTGTCATATGCTGAACTGGTCGCATTGTGGATTTGGCCTAAAACATGATTTTGGACAATGTTCATGGAACTCAGCTGAAAACGTACTTGCAGACTTGAAAACCCTTGCCTATTGTAGAAGGCGCCTGTCCTTCCAGTGCTGAACGAAAACCAATAATTTTGGACCCTGTTTTCATGCGAAATGGCTAAAATAAATATTTCACGTTTGTTACACTCAAACAGTGTCTCCTGTCATATGCTGAACTGGTCGCATTGTGGATTTGGCCTAAAACATGATTTTGGACAATGTTCATGGAACTCAGCTGAAAACGTACTTGCAGACTTGAAAACCCTTGCCTATTGTAGAACGCGCCTGTCCTTCCAGTGCTGAACGAAAACCAATAATTTTGGACCCTGTTTTCATGCGAAATGGCTAAAATAAATATTTCACGTTTGTTACACTCAAACAGTGTCTCCTGTCATATGCTGAACTGGTCGCATTGTGGATTTGGCCTAAAAACATGATTTTGGACAATGTTCATGGAACTCAGCTGAAAACGTACTTGCAGACTTGAAAACCCTTGCCTATTGTAGAAGCTTGCCTGTCCTTCCAGTGCTGAACGAAAAACCAATAATTTTGGACCCTGTTTTCATGCGAAATGGCTAAAATAAATATTTCACGTTTGTTACACTCAAACAGTGTCTCCTGTCATATGCTGAACTGGTCGCATTGTGGATTTGGCCTAAAACATGATTTTGGACAATGTTCATGGAACTCAGCTGAAAACGTACTTGCAGACTTGAAAACCCTTGCCTATTGTAGAAGGCGCCTGTCCTTCCAGTGCTGAACGAAAACCAATAATTTTGGACCCTGTTTTCATGCGAAATGGCTAAAATAAATATTTCACGTTTGTTACACTCAAACAGTGTCTCCTGTCATATGCTGAACTGGTCGCATTGTGGATTTGGCCTAAAACATGATTTTGGACAATGTTCATGGAACTCAGCTGAAAACGGACTTGCAGACTTGAAAACCCTTGCCTATTGTAGAAGCTTGCCTGTCCTTCCAGTGCTGAACGAAAAACCAATAATTTTGGACCCTGTTTTCATGCGAAATGGCTAAAAGAAATATTTCACGTTTGTTACACTCAAACTGTGTCTCCTGTCATATGCTGAACTGGTCGCATTGTGGATTTGGCCTAAAACATGATTTTGGACAATGTTCATGGAACTCAGCTGAAAACGGACTTGCAGACTTGAAAACTCTTGCCTATTGTAGAGATTGCCTGTCCTTCCAGTGCTGAACGAAAAACCAATAATTTTGGACCCTGTTTTCATGCGAAATGGCTAAAATAAATATTTCACGTTTGTTACACTCAAACAGTGTCTCCTGTCATATGCTGAACTGGTCGCATTGTGGATTTGGCCTAAAAATGATTTTGGACAATGTTCATGGAACTCAGCTGAAAACGTACTTGCAGACTTGAAAACCCTTGCCTATTGTAGAGCGTGCCTGTCCTTCCAGTGCTGAACGAAAACCAATAATTTTGGACCCTGTTTTCATGCGAAATGGCTAAAATAAATATTTCACGTTTGTTACACTCAAACTGTGTCTCCTGTCATATGCTGAACTGGTCGCATTGTGGATTTGGCCTAAAACATGATTTTGGACAATGTTCATGGAACTCAGCTGAAAACGTACTTGCAGACTTGAAAACCCTTGCCTATTGTAGAAGCTTGCCTGTCCTTCCAGTGCTGAACGAAAAACCAATAATTTTGGACCCTGTTTTCATGCGAAATGGCTAAAATAAATATTTCACGTTTGTTACACTCAAACAGTGTCTCCTGTCATATGCTGAACTGGTCGCATTGTGGATTTGGCCTAAAACATGATTTTGGACAATGTTCATGGAACTCAGCTGAAAACGTACTTGCAGACTTGAAAACCCTTGCCTATTGTAGAAGGCTTGCCTGTCCTTCCAGTGCTGAACGAAAAACCAATAATTTTGGACCCTGTTTTCATGCGAAATGGCTAAAATAAATATTTCACGTTTGTTACACTCAAACAGTGTCTCCTGTCATATGCTGAACTGGTCGCATTGTGGATTTGGCCTAAAACATGATTTTGGACAATGTTCATGGAACTCAGCTGAAAACGTACTTGCAGACTTGAAAACCCTTGCCTATTGTAGAAGCTTGCCTGTCCTTCCAGTGCTGAACGAAAACCAATAATTTTGGACCCTGTTTTCATGCGAAATGGCTAAAATAAATATTTCACGTTTGTTACACTCAAACAGTGTCTCCTGTCATATGCTGAACTGGTCGCATTGTGGATTTGGCCTAAAACATGATTTTGGACAATGTTCATGGAACTCAGCTGAAAACGTACTTGCAGACTTGAAAACCCTTGCCTATTGTAGAAGCTTGCCTGTCCTTCCAGTGCTGAACGAAAACCAATAATTTTGGACCCTGTTTTCATGCGAAATGGCTAAAATAAATATTTCACGTTTGTTACACTCAAACAGTGTCTCCTGTCATATGCTGAACTGGTCGCATTGTGGATTTGGCCTAAAACATGATTTTGGACAATGTTCATGGAACTCAGCTGAAAACGTACTTGCAGACTTGAAAACCCTTGCCTATTGTAGAAGGCGCCTGTCCTTCCAGTGCTGAACGAAAACCAATAATTTTGGACCCTGTTTTCATGCGAAATGGCTAAAATAAATATTTCACGTTTGTTACACTCAAACAGTGTCTCCTGTCATATGCTGAACTGGTCGCATTGTGGATTTGGCCTAAAACATGATTTTGGACAATGTTCATGGAACTCAGCTGAAAACGTACTTGCAGACTTGAAAACCCTTGCCTATTGTAGAAGGCGCCTGTCCTTCCAGTGCTGAACGAAAACCAATAATTTTGGACCCTGTTTTCATGCGAAATGGCTAAAATAAATATTTCACGTTTGTTACACTCAAACAGTGTCTCCTGTCATATGCTGAACTGGTCGCATTGTGGATTTGGCCTAAAAACATGATTTTGGACAATGTTCATGGAACTCAGCTGAAAACGTACTTGCAGACTTGAAAACTCTTGCCTATTGTAGAGCTTGCCTGTCCTTCCAGTGCTGAACAAAAACCAATAATTTTGGACCCTGTTTTCATGCGAAATGGCTAAAATAAATATTTCACGTTTGTTACACTCAAACAGTGTCTCCTGTCATATGCTGAACTGGTCGCATTGTGGATTTGGCCTAAAACATGATTTTGGACAATGTTCATGGAACTCAGCTGAAAACGTACTTGCAGACTTGAAAACCCTTGCCTATTGTAGAAGGCGCCTGTCCTTCCAGTGCTGAACGAAAACCAATAATTTTGGACCCTGTTTTCATGCGAAATGGCTAAAATAAATATTTCACGTTTGTTACACTCAAACAGTGTCTCCTGTCATATGCTGAACTGGTCGCATTGTGGATTTGGCCTAAAAACATGATTTTGGACAATGTTCATGGAACTCAGCTGAAAACGTACTTGCAGACTTGAAAACCCTTGCCTATTGTAGAACGCGCCTGTCCTTCAAGTGCTGAACGAAAACCAATAATTTTGGACCCTGTTTTCATGCGAAATGGCTAAAATAAATATTTCACGTTTGTTACACTCAAACAGTGTCTCCTGTCATATGCTGAACTGGTCGCATTGTGGATTTGGCCTAAAACATGATTTTGGACAATGTTCATGGAACTCAGCTGAAAACGTACTTGCAGACTTGAAAACCCTTGCCTATTGTAGAAGCGCGCCTGTCCTTCCAGTGCTGAACGAAAACCAATAATTTTGGACCCTGTTTTCATGCGAAATGGCTAAAATAAATATTTCACGTTTGTTACACTCAAACAGTGTCTCCTGTCATATGCTGAACTGGTCGCATTGTGGATTTGGCCTAAAAAATGATTTTGGACAATGTTCATGGAACTCAGCTGAAAACGTACTTGCAGACTTGAAAACCCTTGCCTATTGTAGAAGCTTGCCTGTCCTTCCAGTGCTGAACGAAAAACCAATAATTTTGGACCCTGTTTTCATGCGAAATGGCTAAAATAAATATTTCACGTTTGTTACACTCAAACAGTGTCTCCTGTCATATGCTGAACTGGTCGCATTGTGGATTTGGCCTAAAAAATGATTTTGGACAATGTTCATGGAACTCAGCTGAAAACGTACTTGCAGACTTGAAAACCCTTGCCTATTGTAGAAGCTTGCCTGTCCTTCAAGTGCTGAACGAAAACCAATAATTTTGGACCCTGTTTTCATGCGAAATGGCTAAAATAAATATTTCACGTTTGTTACACTCAAACAGTGTCTCCTGTCATATGCTGAACTGGTCGCATTGTGGATTTGGCCTAAAACATGATTTTGGACAATGTTCATGGAACTCAGCTGAAAACGTACTTGCAGACTTGAAAACCCTTGCCTATTGTAGAACGCGCCTGTCCTTCCAGTGCTGAACGAAAACCAATAATTTTGGACCCTGTTTTCATGCGAAATGGCTAAAATAAATATTTCACGTTTTTTACACTCAAACAGTGTCTCCTGTCATATGCTGAACTGGTCGCATTGTGGATTTGGCCTAAAAAATGATTTTGGACAATGTTAATGGAACTCAGCTGAAAACGTACTTGCAGACTTGAAAACCCTTGCCTATTGTAGAGCTTGCCTGTCCTTCAAGTGCTGAACGAAAAACCAATAATTTTGGACCCTGTTTTCATGCGAAATGGCTAAAAGAAATATTTCACGTTTGTTACACTCAAACAGTGTCTCCTGTCATATGCTGAACTGGTCGCATTGTGGATTTGGCCTAAAACATGATTTTGGACAATGTTCATGGAACTCAGCTGAAAACGTACTTGCAGACTTGAAAACCCTTGCCTATTGTAGAAGCTTGCCTGTCCTTCCAGTGCTGAACGAAAACCAATAATTTTGGACCCTGTTTTCATGCGAAATGGCTAAAATAAATATTTCACGTTTGTTACACTCAAACAGTGTCTCCTGTCATATGCTGAACTGGTCGCATTGTGGATTTGGCCTAAAAATGATTTTGGACAATGTTCATGGAACTCAGCTGAAAACGTACTTGCAGACTTGAAAACTCTTGCCTATTGTAGAAGCTTGCCTGTCCTTCCAGTGCTGAACGAAAACCAATAATTTTGGACCCTGTTTTCATGCGAAATGGCTAAAATAAATATTTCACGTTTGTTACACTCAAACAGTGTCTCCTGTCATATGCTGAACTGGTCGCATTGTGGATTTGGCCTAAAACATGATTTTGGACAATGTTCATGGAACTCAGCTGAAAACGTACTTGCAGACTTGAAAACCCTTGCCTATTGTAGAACGCGCCTGTCCTTCCAGTGCTGAACGAAAACCAATAATTTTGGACCCTGTTTTCATGCGAAATGGCTAAAATAAATATTTCACGTTTGTTACACTCAAACAGTGTCTCCTGTCATATGCTGAACTGGTCGCATTGTGGATTTGGCCTAAAAAATGATTTTGGACAATGTTCATGGAACTCAGCTGAAAACGTACTTGCAGACTTGAAAACTCTTGCCTATTGTAGAGCTTGCCTGTCCTTCCAGTGCTGAACAAAAACCAATGATTTTGGACCCGGTTTTCATGCGAAATGGCTAAAATAAATGTTTCACGTTTGTTACACTCAAACTGTGTCTCCTGTCATATGCTGAACTGGTCGCATTGTGGATTTGGCCTAAAACATGATTTTGGACAATGTTCATGGAACTCAGCTGAAAACGTACTTGCAGACTTGAAAACCCTTGCCTATTGTAGAACGCGCCTGTCCTTCCAGTGCTGAACGAAAACCAATAATTTTGGACCCTGTTTTCATGCGAAATGGCTAAAATAAATATTTCACGTTTGTTACACTCAAACAGTGTCTCCTGTCATATGCTGAACTGGTCGCATTGTGGATTTGGCCTAAAACATGATTTTGGACAATGTTCATGGAACTCAGCTGAAAACGTACTTGCAGACTTGAAAACCCTTGCCTATTGTAGAAGCTTGCCTGTCCTTCCAGTGCTGAACGAAAACCAATAATTTTGGACCCTGTTTTCATGCGAAATGGCTAAAATAAATATTTCACGTTTGTTACACTCAAACAGTGTCTCCTGTCATATGCTGAACTGGTCGCATTGTGGATTTGGCCTAAAACATGATTTTGGACAATGTTCATGGAACTCAGCTGAAAACGTACTTGCAGACTTGAAAACCCTTGCCTATTGTAGAAGGCGCCTGTCCTTCCAGTGCTGAACGAAAACCAATAATTTTGGACCCTGTTTTCATGCGAAATGGCTAAAATAAATATTTCACGTTTGTTACACTCAAACAGTGTCTCCTGTCATATGCTGAACTGGTCGCATTGTGGATTTGGCCTAAAACATGATTTTGGACAATGTTCATGGAACTCAGCTGAAAACGGACTTGCAGACTTGAAAACCCTTGCCTATTGTAGAAGCTTGCCTGTCCTTCCAGTGCTGAACGAAAACCAATAATTTTGGACCCTGTTTTCATGCGAAATGGCTAAAATAAATATTTCACGTTTGTTACACTCAAACAGTGTCTCCTGTCATATGCTGAACTGGTCGCATTGTGGATTTGGCCTAAAACATGATTTTGGACAATGTTCATGGAACTCAGCTGAAAACGTACTTGCAGACTTGAAAACCCTTGCCTATTGTAGAACGCTTGCCTGTCCTTCCAGTGCTGAACGAAAAACCAATAATTTTGGACCCTGTTTTCATGCGAAATGGCTAAAATAAATATTTCACGTTTGTTACACTCAAACAGTGTCTCCTGTCATATGCTGAACTGGTCGCATTGTGGATTTGGCCTAAAACATGATTTTGGACAATGTTCATGGAACTCAGCTGAAAACGTACTTGCAGACTTGAAAACCCTTGCCTATTGTAGAACGCGCCTGTCCTTCCAGTGCTGAACGAAAACCAATAATTTTGGACCCTGTTTTCATGCGAAATGGCTAAAATAAATATTTCACGTTTGTTACACTCAAACAGTGTCTCCTGTCATATGCTGAACTGGTCGCATTGTGGATTTGGCCTAAAAACATGATTTTGGACAATGTTCATGGAACTCAGCTGAAAACGTACTTGCAGACTTGAAAACCCTTGCCTATTGTAGAAGCTTGCCTGTCCTTCCAGTGCTGAACGAAAAACCAATAATTTTGGACCCTGTTTTCATGCGAAATGGCTAAAATAAATATTTCACGTTTGTTACACTCAAACAGTGTCTCCTGTCATATGCTGAACTGGTCGCATTGTGGATTTGGCCTAAAAACATGATTTTGGACAATGTTCATGGAACTCAGCTGAAAACGTACTTGCAGACTTGAAAACTCTTGCCTATTGTAGAAGCTTGCCTGTCCTTCCAGTGCTGAACGAAAACCAATAATTTTGGACCCTGTTTTCATGCGAAATGGCTAAAATAAATATTTCACGTTTGTTACACTCAAACAGTGTCTCCTGTCATATGCTGAACTGGTCGCATTGTGGATTTGGCCTAAAAACATGATTTTGGACAATGTTCATGGAACTCAGCTGAAAACGTACTTGCAGACTTGAAAACTCTTGCCTATTGTAGAAGCTTGCCTGTCCTTCCAGTGCTGAACGAAAAACCAATAATTTTGGACCCTGTTTTCATGCGAAATGGCTAAAATAAATATTTCACGTTTGTTACACTCAAACAGTGTCTCCTGTCATATGCTGAACTGGTCGCATTGTGGATTTGGCCTAAAACATGATTTTGGACAATGTTCATGGAACTCAGCTGAAAACGTACTTGCAGACTTGAAAACCCTTGCCTATTGTAGAAGCTTGCCTGTCCTTCCAGTGCTGAACGAAAACCAATAATTTTGGACCCTGTTTTCATGCGAAATGGCTAAAATAAATATTTCACGTTTGTTACACTCAAACAGTGTCTCCTGTCATATGCTGAACTGGTCGCATTGTGGATTTGGCCTAAAACATGATTTTGGACAATGTTCATGGAACTCAGCTGAAAACGTACTTGCAGACTTGAAAACCCTTGCCTATTGTAGAACGCTTGCCTGTCCTTCCAGTGCTGAACGAAAAACCAATAATTTTGGACCCTGTTTTCATGCGAAATGGCTAAAATAAATATTTCACGTTTGTTACACTCAAACAGTGTCTCCTGTCATATGCTGAACTGGTCGCATTGTGGATTTGGCCTAAAAATGATTTTGGACAATGTTCATGGAACTCAGCTGAAAACGTACTTGCAGACTTGAAAACCCTTGCCTATTGTAGAACGCGCCTGTCCTTCCAGTGCTGAACGAAAACCAATAATTTTGGACCCTGTTTTCATGCGAAATGGCTAAAATAAATATTTCACGTTTGTTACACTCAAACAGTGTCTCCTGTCATATGCTGAACTGGTCGCATTGTGGATTTGGCCTAAAACATGATTTTGGACAATGTTCATGGAACTCAGCTGAAAACGTACTTGCAGACTTGAAAACCCTTGCCTATTGTAGAAGGCGCCTGTCCTTCCAGTGCTGAACGAAAACCAATAATTTTGGACCCTGTTTTCATGCGAAATGGCTAAAATAAATATTTCACGTTTGTTACACTCAAACAGTGTCTCCTGTCATATGCTGAACTGGTCGCATTGTGGATTTGGCCTAAAACATGATTTTGGACAATGTTCATGGAACTCAGCTGAAAACGTACTTGCAGACTTGAAAACCCTTGCCTATTGTAGAACGCTTGCCTGTCCTTCCAGTGCTGAACGAAAAACCAATAATTTTGGACCCTGTTTTCATGCGAAATGGCTAAAATAAATATTTCACGTTTGTTACACTCAAACTGTGTCTCCTGTCATATGCTGAACTGGTCGCATTGTGGATTTGGCCTAAAACATGATTTTGGACAATGTTCATGGAACTCAGCTGAAAACGTACTTGCAGACTTGAAAACCCTTGCCTATTGTAGAACGCTTGCCTGTCCTTCCAGTGCTGAACGAAAACCAATAATTTTGGACCCTGTTTTCATGCGAAATGGCTAAAATAAATATTTCACGTTTGTTACACTCAAACAGTGTCTCCTGTCATATGCTGAACTGGTCGCATTGTGGATTTGGCCTAAAACATGATTTTGGACAATGTTCATGGAACTCAGCTGAAAACGTACTTGCAGACTTGAAAACCCTTGCCTATTGTAGAACGCTTGCCTGTCCTTCCAGTGCTGAACGAAAAACCAATAATTTTGGACCCTGTTTTCATGCGAAATGGCTAAAATAAATATTTCACGTTTGTTACACTCAAACAGTGTCTCCTGTCATATGCTGAACTGGTCGCATTGTGGATTTGGCCTAAAACATGATTTTGGACAATGTTCATGGAACTCAGCTGAAAACGTACTTGCAGACTTGAAAACCCTTGCCTATTGTAGAAGCTTGCCTGTCCTTCCAGTGCTGAACGAAAAACCAATAATTTTGGACCCTGTTTTCATGCGAAATGGCTAAAATAAATATTTCACGTTTGTTACACTCAAACTGTGTCTCCTGTCATATGCTGAACTGGTCGCATTGTGGATTTGGCCTAAAACATGATTTTGGACAATGTTCATGGAACTCAGCTGAAAACGTACTTGCAGACTTGAAAACCCTTGCCTATTGTAGAACGCGCCTGTCCTTCCAGTGCTGAACGAAAACCAATAATTTTGGACCCTGTTTTCATGCGAAATGGCTAAAATAAATATTTCACGTTTGTTACACTCAAACAGTGTCTCCTGTCATATGCTGAACTGGTCGCATTGTGGATTTGGCCTAAAACATGATTTTGGACAATGTTCATGGAACTCAGCTGAAAACGTACTTGCAGACTTGAAAACCCTTGCCTATTGTAGAAGGTGCCTGTCCTTCCAGTGCTGAACGAAAACCAATAATTTTGGACCCTGTTTTCATGCGAAATGGCTAAAATAAATATTTCACGTTTGTTACACTCAAACAGTGTCTCCTGTCATATGCTGAACTGGTCGCATTGTGGATTTGGCCTAAAACATGATTTTGGACAATGTTCATGGAACTCAGCTGAAAACGTACTTGCAGACTTGAAAACCCTTGCCTATTGTAGAACGCGCCTGTCCTTCCAGTGCTGAACGAAAACCAATAATTTTGGACCCTGTTTTCATGCGAAATGGCTAAAAGAAATATTTCACGTTTGTTACACTCAAACAGTGTCTCCTGTCATATGCTGAACTGGTCGCATTGTGGATTTGGCCTAAAAACATGATTTTGGACAATGTTCATGGAACTCAGCTGAAAACGTACTTGCAGACTTGAAAACCCTTGCCTATTGTAGAAGCTTGCCTGTCCTTCCAGTGCTGAACGAAAAACCAATAATTTTGGACCCTGTTTTCATGCGAAATGGCTAAAATAAATATTTCACGTTTGTTACACTCAAACAGTGTCTCCTGTCATATGCTGAACTGGTCGCATTGTGGATTTGGCCTAAAACATGATTTTGGACAATGTTCATGGAACTCAGCTGAAAACGTACTTGCAGACTTGAAAACCCTTGCCTATTGTAGAACGCGCCTGTCCTTCCAGTGCTGAACGAAAACCAATAATTTTGGACCCTGTTTTCATGCGAAATGGCTAAAATAAATATTTCACGTTTGTTACACTCAAACAGTGTCTCCTGTCATATGCTGAACTGGTCGCATTGTGGATTTGGCCTAAAAATGATTTTGGACAATGTTCATGGAACTCAGCTGAAAACGTACTTGCAGACTTGAAAACTCTTGCCTATTGTAGAGCTTGCCTGTCCTTCCAGTGCTGAACAAAAACCAATGATTTTGGACCCTGTTTTCATGCGAAATGGCTAAAATAAATATTTCACGTTTGTTACACTCAAACAGTGTCTCCTGTCATATGCTGAACTGGTCGCATTGTGGATTTGGCCTAAAACATGATTTTGGACAATGTTCATGGAACTCAGCTGAAAACGTACTTGCAGACTTGAAAACCCTTGCCTATTGTAGAACGCGCCTGACCTTCCAGTGCTGAACGAAAACCAATAATTTTGGACCCTGTTTTCATGCGAAATGGCTAAAAGAAATATTTCACGTTTGTTACACTCAAACAGTGTCTCCTGTCATATGCTGAACTGGTCGCATTGTGGATTTGGCCTAAAAACATGATTTTGGACAATGTTCATGGAACTCAGCTGAAAACGTACTTGCAGACTTGAAAACCCTTGCCTATTGTAGAACGCTTGCCTGTCCTTCCAGTGCTGAACGAAAAACCAATAATTTTGGACCCTGTTTTCATGCGAAATGGCTAAAAGAAATATTTCACGTTTGTTACACTCAAACTGTGTCTCCTGTCATATGCTGAACTGGTCGCATTGTGGATTTGGCCTAAAACATGATTTTGGACAATGTTCATGGAACTCAGCTGAAAACGTACTTGCAGACTTGAAAACCCTTGCCTATTGTAGAACGCGCCTGTCCTTCCAGTGCTGAACGAAAACCAATAATTTTGGACCCTGTTTTCATGCGAAATGGCTGAAATAAATATTTCACGTTTGTTACACTCAAACACTGTCTCCTGTCATATATGCTGAACTGGTCGCATTGTGGATTTGGCCTAAAAAATGATTTTGGACAATGTTCATGGAACTCAGCTGAAAACGTACTTGCAGACTTGAAAACTCTTGCCTATTGTAGAGCTTGCCTGTCCTTCAAGTGCTGAACGAAAACCAATAATTTTGGACCCTGTTTTCATGCGAAATGGCTAAAATAAATATTTCACGTTTGTTACACTCAAACTGTGTCTCCTGTCATATGCTGAACTGGTCGCATTGTGGATTTGGCCTAAAACATGATTTTGGACAATGTTCATGGAACTCAGCTGAAAACGTACTTGCAGACTTGAAAACCCTTGCCTATTGTAGAACGCGCCTGTCCTTCCAGTGCTGAACGAAAAACCAATAATTTTGGACCCTGTTTTCATGCGAAATGGCTAAAATAAATATTTCACGTTTGTTACACTCAAACAGTGTCTCCTGTCATATGCTGAACTGGTCGCATTGTGGATTTGGCCTAAAACATGATTTTGGACAATGTTCATGGAACTCAGCTGAAAACGTACTTGCAGACTTGAAAACCCTTGCCTATTGTAGAAGCTGCCTGTCCTTCCAGTGCTGAACGAAAACCAATAATTTTGGACCCTGTTTTCATGCGAAATGGCTAAAAGAAATATTTCACGTTTGTTACACTCAAACTGTGTCTCCTGTCATATGCTGAACTGGTCGCATTGTGGATTTGGCCTAAAACATGATTTTGGACAATGTTCATGGAACTCAGCTGAAAACGTACTTGCAGACTTGAAAACCCTTGCCTATTGTAGAACGCGCCTGTCCTTCCAGTGCTGAACGAAAACCAATAATTTTGGACCCTGTTTTCATGCGAAATGGCTAAAATAAATATTTCACGTTTGTTACACTCAAACAGTGTCTCCTGTCATATGCTGAACTGGTCGCATTGTGGATTTGGCCTAAAACATGATTTTGGACAATGTTCATGGAACTCAGCTGAAAACGGACTTGCAGACTTGAAAACTCTTGCCTATTGTAGAGCTTGCCTGTCCTTCCAGTGCTGAACGAAAAACAATAATTTTGGACCCTGTTTTCATGCGAAATGGCTAAAATAAATATTTCACGTTTGTTACACTCAAACAGTGTCTCCTGTCATATGCTGAACTGGTCGCATTGTGGATTTGGCCTAAAACATGATTTTGGACAATGTTCATGGAACTCAGCTGAAAACGTACTTGCAGACTTGAAAACTCTTGCCTATTGTAGAGCTTGCCTGTCCTTCAAGTGCTGAACGAAAACCAATAATTTTGGACCCTGTTTTCATGCGAAATGGCTAAAAGAAATATTTCACGTTTGTTACACTCAAACAGTGTCTCCTGTCATATGCTGAACTGGTCGCATTGTGGATTTGGCCTAAAACATGATTTTGGACAATGTTCATGGAACTCAGCTGAAAACGTACTTGCAGACTTGAAAACCCTTGCCTATTGTAGAAGCTTGCCTGTCCTTCCAGTGCTGAACGAAAACCAATAATTTTGGACCCTGTTTTCATGCGAAATGGCTAAAATAAATATTTCACGTTTGTTACACTCAAACAGTGTCTCCTGTCATATGCTGAACTGGTCGCATTGTGGATTTGGCCTAAAACATGATTTTGGACAATGTTCATGGAACTCAGCTGAAAACGTACTTGCAGACTTGAAAACCCTTGCCTATTGTAGAACGCGCCTGACCTTCCAGTGCTGAACGAAAACCAATAATTTTGGACCCTGTTTTCATGCGAAATGGCTAAAAGAAATATTTCACGTTTGTTACACTCAAACAGTGTCTCCTGTCATATGCTGAACTGGTCGCATTGTGGATTTGGCCTAAAAATGATTTTGGACAATGTTCATGGAACTCAGCTGAAAACGTACTTGCAGACTTGAAAACTCTTGCCTATTGTAGAAGCTTGCCTGTCCTTCCAGTGCTGAACGAAAAACCAATAATTTTGGACCCTGTTTTCATGCGAAATGGCTAAAATAAATATTTCACGTTTGTTACACTCAAACAGTGTCTCCTGTCATATGCTGAACTGGTCGCATTGTGGATTTGGCCTAAAACATGATTTTGGACAATGTTCATGGAACTCAGCTGAAAACGTACTTGCAGACTTGAAAACCCTTGCCTATTGTAGAACGCTTGCCTGTCCTTCCAGTGCTGAACGAAAACCAATAATTTTGGACCCTGTTTTCATGCGAAATGGCTAAAATAAATATTTCACGTTTGTTACACTCAAACAGTGTCTCCTGTCATATGCTGAACTGGTCGCATTGTGGATTTGGCCTAAAACATGATTTTGGACAATGTTCATGGAACTCAGCTGAAAACGTACTTGCAGACTTGAAAACCCTTGCCTATTGTAGAACGCTGCCTGTCCTTCCAGTGCTGAACGAAAAACCAATAATTTTGGACCCTGTTTTCATGCGAAATGGCTAAAAGAAATATTTCACGTTTGTTACACTCAAACACTGTCTCCTGTCATATGCTGAACTGGTCGCATTGTGGATTTGGCCTAAAACATGATTTTGGACAATGTTCATGGAACTCAGCTGAAAACGTACTTGCAGACTTGAAAACTCTTGCCTATTGTAGAGCTTGCCTGTCCTTCCAGTGCTGAACAAAAACCAATGATTTTGGACCCTGTTTTCATGCGAAATGGCTAAAATAGATGTTTCACGTTTGTTACACTCAAACAGTGTCTCCTGTCATATGCTGAACTGGTCGCATTGTGGATTTGGCCTAAAACATGATTTTGGACAATGTTCATGGAACTCAGCTGAAAACGTACTTGCAGACTTGAAAACCCTTGCCTATTGTAGAACGCGCCTGTCCTTCCAGTGCTGAACGAAAACCAATAATTTTGGACCCTGTTTTCATGCGAAATGGCTAAAATAAATATTTCACGTTTGTTACACTCAAACAGTGTCTCCTGTCATATGCTGAACTGGTCGCATTGTGGATTTGGCCTAAAACATGATTTTGGACAATGTTCATGGAACTCAGCTGAAAACGTACTTGCAGACTTGAAAACCCTTGCCTATTGTAGAACGCTTGCCTGTCCTTCCAGTGCTGAACGAAAAACCAATAATTTTGGACCCTGTTTTCATGCGAAATGGCTAAAATAAATATTTCACGTTTGTTACACTCAAACAGTGTCTCCTGTCATATGCTGAACTGGTCGCATTGTGGATTTGGCCTAAAACATGATTTTGGACAATGTTCATGGAACTCAGCTGAAAACGGACTTGCAGACTTGAAAACTCTTGCCTATTGTAGAGATTGCCTGTCCTTCCAGTGCTGAACAAAAAACAATGATTTTGGACCCGGTTTTCATGCGAAATGGCTAAAATAAATGTTTCACGTTTGTTACACTCAAACTGTGTCTCCTGTCATATGCTGAACTGGTCGCATTGTGGATTTGGCCTAAAACATGATTTTGGACAATGTTCATGGAACTCAGCTGAAAACGTACTTGCAGACTTGAAAACCCTTGCCTATTGTAGAACGCGCCTGTCCTTCCAGTGCTGAACGAAAACCAATAATTTTGGACCCTGTTTTCATGCGAAATGGCTAAAATAAATATTTCACGTTTGTTACACTCAAACTGTGTCTCCTGTCATATGCTGAACTGGTCGCATTGTGGATTTGGCCTAAAAAATGATTTTGGACAATGTTCATGGAACTCAGCTGAAAACGGACTTGCAGACTTGAAAACTCTTGCCTATTGTAGAGCTTGCCTGTCCTTCCAGTGCTGAACAAAAACCAATAATTTTGGACCCTGTTTTCATGCGAAATGGCTAAAATAAATATTTCACGTTTGTTACACTCAAACAGTGTCTCCTGTCATATGCTGAACTGGTCGCATTGTGGATTTGGCCTAAAACATGATTTTGGACAATGTTCATGGAACTCAGCTGAAAACGTACTTGCAGACTTGAAAACCCTTGCCTATTGTAGAAGCGCGCCTGTCCTTCCAGTGCTGAACGAAAACCAATAATTTTGGACCCTGTTTTCATGCGAAATGGCTAAAATAAATATTTCACGTTTGTTACACTCAAACAGTGTCTCCTGTCATATGCTGAACTGGTCGCATTGTGGATTTGGCCTAAAACATGATTTTGGACAATGTTCATGGAACTCAGCTGAAAACGGACTTGCAGACTTGAAAACCCTTGCCTATTGTAGAAGCTTGCCTGTCCTTCCAGTGCTGAACGAAAACCAATAATTTTGGACCCTGTTTTCATGCGAAATGGCTAAAATAAATATTTCACGTTTGTTACACTCAAACAGTGTCTCCTGTCATATGCTGAACTGGTCGCATTGTGGATTTGGCCTAAAAACATGATTTTGGACAATGTTCATGGAACTCAGCTGAAAACGTACTTGCAGACTTGAAAACCCTTGCCTATTGTAGAAGCTTGCCTGTCCTTCCAGTGCTGAACAAAAACCAATAATTTTGGACCCTGTTTTCATGCGAAATGGCTAAAATAAATATTTCACGTTTGTTACACTCAAACAGTGTCTCCTGTCATATGCTGAACTGGTCGCATTGTGGATTTGGCCTAAAACATGATTTTGGACAATGTTCATGGAACTCAGCTGAAAACGTACTTGCAGACTTGAAAACCCTTGCCTATTGTAGAACGCGCCTGTCCTTCCAGTGCTGAACGAAAACCAATAATTTTGGACCCTGTTTTCATGCGAAATGGCTAAAATAAATATTTCACGTTTGTTACACTCAAACAGTGTCTCCTGTCATATGCTGAACTGGTCGCATTGTGGATTTGGCCTAAAACATGATTTTGGACAATGTTCATGGAACTCAGCTGAAAACGGACTTGCAGACTTGAAAACCCTTGCCTATTGTAGAAGCTTGCCTGTCCTTCCAGTGCTGAACGAAAAACCAATAATTTTGGACCCTGTTTTCATGCGAAATGGCTAAAATAAATATTTCACGTTTGTTACACTCAAACAGTGTCTCCTGTCATATGCTGAACTGGTCGCATTGTGGATTTGGCCTAAAACATGATTTTGGACAATGTTCATGGAACTCAGCTGAAAACGTACTTGCAGACTTGAAAACCCTTGCCTATTGTAGAAGCTTGCCTGTCCTTCAAGTGCTGAACGAAAACCAATAATTTTGGACCCTGTTTTCATGCGAAATGGCTAAAATAAATATTTCACGTTTGTTACACTCAAACAGTGTCTCCTGTCATATGCTGAACTGGTCGCATTGTGGATTTGGCCTAAAAACATGATTTTGGACAATGTTCATGGAACTCAGCTGAAAACGTACTTGCAGACTTGAAAACCCTTGCCTATTGTAGAAGCTTGCCTGTCCTTCCAGTGCTGAACGAAAAACCAATAATTTTGGACCCTGTTTTCATGCGAAATGGCTAAAATAAATATTTCACGTTTGTTACACTCAAACAGTGTCTCCTGTCATATGCTGAACTGGTCGCATTGTGGATTTGGCCTAAAACATGATTTTGGACAATGTTCATGGAACTCAGCTGAAAACGTACTTGCAGACTTGAAAACCCTTGCCTATTGTAGAACGCGCCTGTCCTTCCAGTGCTGAACGAAAACCAATAATTTTGGACCCTGTTTTCATGCGAAATGGCTAAAATAAATATTTCACGTTTGTTACACTCAAACAGTGTCTCCTGTCATATGCTGAACTGGTCGCATTGTGGATTTGGCCTAAAAACATGATTTTGGACAATGTTCATGGAACTCAGCTGAAAACGTACTTGCAGACTTGAAAACCCTTGCCTATTGTAGAACGCTTGCCTGTCCTTCCAGTGCTGAACGAAAAACCAATAATTTTGGACCCTGTTTTCATGCGAAATGGCTAAAATAAATATTTCACGTTTGTTACACTCAAACAGTGTCTCCTGTCATATGCTGAACTGGTCGCATTGTGGATTTGGCCTAAAAACATGATTTTGGACAATGTTCATGGAACTCAGCTGAAAACGTACTTGCAGACTTGAAAACCCTTGCCTATTGTAGAACGCTTGCCTGTCCTTCCAGTGCTGAACGAAAACCAATAATTTTGGACCCTGTTTTCATGCGAAATGGCTAAAAGAAATATTTCACGTTTGTTACACTCAAACAGTGTCTCCTGTCATATGCTGAACTGGTCGCATTGTGGATTTGGCCTAAAAACATGATTTTGGACAATGTTCATGGAACTCAGCTGAAAACGTACTTGCAGACTTGAAAACCCTTGCCTATTGTAGAACGCTTGCCTGTCCTTCCAGTGCTGAACGAAAACCAATAATTTTGGACCCTGTTTTCATGCGAAATGGCTAAAATAAATATTTCACGTTTGTTACACTCAAACAGTGTCTCCTGTCATATGCTGAACTGGTCGCATTGTGGATTTGGCCTAAAACATGATTTTGGACAATGTTCATGGAACTCAGCTGAAAACGTACTTGCAGACTTGAAAACCCTTGCCTATTGTAGAAGCTTGCCTGTCCTTCCAGTGCTGAACGAAAACCAATAATTTTGGACCCTGTTTTCATGCGAAATGGCTAAAATAAATATTTCACGTTTGTTACACTCAAACAGTGTCTCCTGTCATATGCTGAACTGGTCGCATTGTGGATTTGGCCTAAAACATGATTTTGGACAATGTTCATGGAACTCAGCTGAAAACGTACTTGCAGACTTGAAAACCCTTGCCTATTGTAGAAGCGCGCCTGTCCTTCCAGTGCTGAACGAAAACCAATAATTTTGGACCCTGTTTTCATGCGAAATGGCTAAAATAAATATTTCACGTTTGTTACACTCAAACAGTGTCTCCTGTCATATGCTGAACTGGTCGCATTGTGGATTTGGCCTAAAACATGATTTTGGACAATGTTCATGGAACTCAGCTGAAAACGTACTTGCAGACTTGAAAACCCTTGCCTATTGTAGAACGCGCCTGTCCTTCCAGTGCTGAACGAAAACCAATAATTTTGGACCCTGTTTTCATGCGAAATGGCTAAAAGAAATATTTCACGTTTGTTACACTCAAACAGTGTCTCCTGTCATATGCTGAACTGGTCGCATTGTGGATTTGGCCTAAAACATGATTTTGGACAATGTTCATGGAACTCAGCTGAAAACGTACTTGCAGACTTGAAAACCCTTGCCTATTGTAGAGCTTGCCTGTCCTTCAAGTGCTGAACGAAAACCAATAATTTTGGACCCTGTTTTCATGCGAAATGGCTAAAATAAATGTTTCACGTTTGTTACACTCAAACTGTGTCTCCTGTCATATGCTGAACTGGTCGCATTGTGGATTTGGCCTAAAACATGATTTTGGACAATGTTCATGGAACTCAGCTGAAAACGTACTTGCAGACTTGAAAACCCTTGCCTATTGTAGAACGCGCCTGTCCTTCCAGTGCTGAACGAAAACCAATAATTTTGGACCCTGTTTTCATGCGAAATGGCTAAAAGAAATATTTCACGTTTGTTACACTCAAACAGTGTCTCCTGTCATATGCTGAACTGGTCGCATTGTGGATTTGGCCTAAAAAATGATTTTGGACAATGTTCATGGAACTCAGCTGAAAACGGACTTGCAGACTTGAAAACTCTTGCCTATTGTAGAGCTTGCCTGTCCTTCAAGTGCTGAACGAAAACCAATAATTTTGGACCCTGTTTTCATGCGAAATGGCTAAAATAAATATTTCACGTTTGTTACACTCAAACAGTGTCTCCTGTCATATGCTGAACTGGTCGCATTGTGGATTTGGCCTAAAACATGATTTTGGACAATGTTCATGGAACTCAGCTGAAAACGTACTTGCAGACTTGAAAACCCTTGCCTATTGTAGAAGGCGCCTGTCCTTCCAGTGCTGAACGAAAACCAATAATTTTGGACCCTGTTTTCATGCGAAATGGCTAAAATAAATATTTCACGTTTGTTACACTCAAACAGTGTCTCCTGTCATATGCTGAACTGGTCGCATTGTGGATTTGGCCTAAAAAATGATTTTGGACAATGTTCATGGAACTCAGCTGAAAACGTACTTGCAGACTTGAAAACTCTTGCCTATTGTAGAGCTTGCCTGTCCTTCCAGTGCTGAACAAAAACCAATGATTTTGGACCCTGTTTTCATGCGAAATGGCTAAAAGAAATATTTCACGTTTGTTACACTCAAACAGTGTCTCCTGTCATATGCTGAACTGGTCGCATTGTGGATTTGGCCTAAAACATGATTTTGGACAATGTTCATGGAACTCAGCTGAAAACGTACTTGCAGACTTGAAAACCCTTGCCTATTGTAGAACGCGCCTGTCCTTCCAGTGCTGAACGAAAACCAATAATTTTGGACCCTGTTTTCATGCGAAATGGCTAAAATAAATATTTCACGTTTGTTACACTCAAACAGTGTCTCCTGTCATATGCTGAACTGGTCGCATTGTGGATTTGGCCTAAAACATGATTTTGGACAATGTTCATGGAACTCAGCTGAAAACGTACTTGCAGACTTGAAAACTCTTGCCTATTGTAGAGCTTGCCTGTCCTTCAAGTGCTGAACGAAAACCAATAATTTTGGACCCTGTTTTCATGCGAAATGGCTAAAATAAATATTTCACGTTTGTTACACTGAAACAGTGTCTCCTGTCATATATGCTGAACTGGTCGCATTGTGGATTTGGCCTAAAAAATGATTTTGGACAATGTTCATGGAACTCAGCTGAAAACGTACTTGCAGACTTGAAAACTCTTGCCTATTGTAGAAGCTTGCCTGTCCTTCCAGTGCTGAACGAAAACCAATAATTTTGGACCCTGTTTTCATGCGAAATGGCTAAAATAAATATTTCACGTTTGTTACACTCAAACAGTGTCTCCTGTCATATGCTGAACTGGTCGCATTGTGGATTTGGCCTAAAAACATGATTTTGGACAATGTTCATGGAACTCAGCTGAAAACGTACTTGCAGACTTGAAAACCCTTGCCTATTGTAGAAGCTTGCCTGTCCTTCCAGTGCTGAACGAAAAACCAATAATTTTGGACCCTGTTTTCATGCGAAATGGCTAAAATAAATATTTCACGTTTGTTACACTCAAACAGTGTCTCCTGTCATATGCTGAACTGGTCGCATTGTGGATTTGGCCTAAAACATGATTTTGGACAATGTTCATGGAACTCAGCTGAAAACGTACTTGCAGACTTGAAAACCCTTGCCTATTGTAGAACGCGCCTGTCCTTCCAGTGCTGAACGAAAACCAATAATTTTGGACCCTGTTTTCATGCGAAATGGCTAAAATAAATATTTCACGTTTGTTACACTCAAACAGTGTCTCCTGTCATATGCTGAACTGGTCGCATTGTGGATTTGGCCTAAAAACATGATTTTGGACAATGTTCATGGAACTCAGCTGAAAACGTACTTGCAGACTTGAAAACCCTTGCCTATTGTAGAACGCTTGCCTGTCCTTCCAGTGCTGAACGAAAACCAATAATTTTGGACCCTGTTTTCATGCGAAATGGCTAAAATAAATATTTCACGTTTGTTACACTCAAACAGTGTCTCCTGTCATATGCTGAACTGGTCGCATTGTGGATTTGGCCTAAAACATGATTTTGGACAATGTTCATGGAACTCAGCTGAAAACGTACTTGCAGACTTGAAAACCCTTGCCTATTGTAGAACTCGCCTGTCCTTCCAGTGCTGAACGAAAACCAATAATTTTGGACCCTGTTTTCATGCGAAATGGCTAAAATAAATATTTCACGTTTGTTACACTCAAACAGTGTCTCCTGTCATATGCTGAACTGGTCGCATTGTGGATTTGGCCTAAAAAATGATTTTGGACAATGTTCATGGAACTCAGCTGAAAACGTACTTGCAGACTTGAAAACTCTTGCCTATTGTAGAGCTTGCCTGTCCTTCCAGTGCTGAACGAAAACCAATGATTTTGGACCCTGTTTTCATGCGAAATGGCTAAAATAAATATTTCACGTTTGTTACACTCAAACTGTGTCTCCTGTCATATGCTGAACTGGTCGCATTGTGGATTTGGCCTAAAACATGATTTTGGACAATGTTCATGGAACTCAGCTGAAAACGTACTTGCAGACTTGAAAACCCTTGCCTATTGTAGAACGCGCCTGACCTTCCAGTGCTGAACGAAAACCAATAATTTTGGACCCTGTTTTCATGCGAAATGGCTAAAATAAATATTTCACGTTTGTTACACTCAAACAGTGTCTCCTGTCATATGCTGAACTGGTCGCATTGTGGATTTGGCCTAAAAACATGATTTTGGACAATGTTCATGGAACTCAGCTGAAAACGTACTTGCAGACTTGAAAACCCTTGCCTATTGTAGAACGCTTGCCTGTCCTTCCAGTGCTGAACGAAAAACCAATAATTTTGGACCCTGTTTTCATGCGAAATGGCTAAAATAAATATTTCACGTTTGTTACACTCAAACAGTGTCTCCTGTCATATGCTGAACTGGTCGCATTGTGGATTTGGCCTAAAACATGATTTTGGACAATGTTCATGGAACTCAGCTGAAAACGTACTTGCAGACTTGAAAACTCTTGCCTATTGTAGAGCTTGCCTGTCCTTCCAGTGCTGAACAAAAACCAATGATTTTGGACCCGGTTTTCATGCGAAATGGCTAAAATAAATGTTTCACGTTTGTTACACTCAAACTGTGTCTCCTGTCATATGCTGAACTGGTCGCATTGTGGATTTGGCCTAAAACATGATTTTGGACAATGTTCATGGAACTCAGCTGAAAACGTACTTGCAGACTTGAAAACCCTTGCCTATTGTAGAACGCGCCTGACCTTCCAGTGCTGAACGAAAACCAATAATTTTGGACCCTGTTTTCATGCGAAATGGCTAAAATAAATATTTCACGTTTGTTACACTCAAACAGTGTCTCCTGTCATATGCTGAACTGGTCGCATTGTGGATTTGGCCTAAAACATGATTTTGGACAATGTTCATGGAACTCAGCTGAAAACGTACTTGCAGACTTGAAAACCCTTGCCTATTGTAGAACGCTTGCCTGTCCTTCCAGTGCTGAACGAAAACCAATAATTTTGGACCCTGTTTTCATGCGAAATGGCTAAAATAAATATTTCACGTTTGTTACACTCAAACAGTGTCTCCTGTCATATGCTGAACTGGTCGCATTGTGGATTTGGCCTAAAACATGATTTTGGACAATGTTCATGGAACTCAGCTGAAAACGTACTTGCAGACTTGAAAACTCTTGCCTATTGTAGAACGCTTGCCTGTCCTTCCAGTGCTGAACGAAAACCAATAATTTTGGACCCTGTTTTCATGCGAAATGGCTAAAATAAATATTTCACGTTTGTTACACTCAAACAGTGTCTCCTGTCATATGCTGAACTGGTCGCATTGTGGATTTGGCCTAAAAACATGATTTTGGACAATGTTCATGGAACTCAGCTGAAAACGTACTTGCAGACTTGAAAACCCTTGCCTATTGTAGAACGCGCCTGTCCTTCCAGTGCTGAACGAAAACCAATAATTTTGGACCCTGTTTTCATGCGAAATGGCTAAAATAAATATTTCACGTTTGTTACACTCAAACAGTGTCTCCTGTCATATGCTGAACTGGTCGCATTGTGGATTTGGCCTAAAACATGATTTTGGACAATGTTCATGGAACTCAGCTGAAAACGTACTTGCAGACTTGAAAACTCTTGCCTATTGTAGAAGCTTGCCTGTCCTTCCAGTGCTGAACGAAAAACCAATAATTTTGGACCCTGTTTTCATGCGAAATGGCTAAAATAAATATTTCACGTTTGTTACACTCAAACAGTGTCTCCTGTCATATGCTGAACTGGTCGCATTGTGGATTTGGCCTAAAACATGATTTTGGACAATGTTCATGGAACTCAGCTGAAAACGTACTTGCAGACTTGAAAACCCTTGCCTATTGTACAACGCGCCTGTCCTTCCAGTGCTGAACGAAAATCAATAATTTTGGACCCTGTTTTCATGCGAAATGGCTAAAAGAAATATTTCACGTTTGTTACACTCAAACAGTGTCTCCTGTCATATGCTGAACTGGTCGCATTGTGGATTTGGCCTAAAAACATGATTTTGGACAATGTTCATGGAACTCAGCTGAAAACGTACTTGCAGACTTGAAAACTCTTGCCTATTGTAGAGCTTGCCTGTCCTTCCAGTGCTGAACGAAAACCAATAATTTTGGACCCTGTTTTCATGCGAAATGGCTAAAAGAAATATTTCACGTTTGTTACACTCAAACAGTGTCTCCTGTCATATGCTGAACTGGTCGCATTGTGGATTTGGCCTAAAACATGATTTTGGACAATGTTCATGGAACTCAGCTGAAAACGTACTTGCAGACTTGAAAACCCTTGCCTATTGTAGAACGCGCCTGTCCTTCCAGTGCTGAACGAAAACCAATAATTTTGGACCCTGTTTTCATGCGAAATGGCTAAAATAAATATTTCACGTTTGTTACACTCAAACAGTGTCTCCTGTCATATGCTGAACTGGTCGCATTGTGGATTTGGCCTAAAAAATGATTTTGGACAATGTTCATGGAACTCAGCTGAAAACGTACTTGCAGACTTGAAAACCCTTGCCTATTGTAGAGCTTGCCTGTCCTTCAAGTGCTGAACGAAAAACAATAATTTTGGACCCTGTTTTCATGCGAAATGGCTAAAAGAAATATTTCACGTTTGTTACACTCAAACAGTGTCTCCTGTCATATGCTGAACTGGTCGCATTGTGGATTTGGCCTAAAAAATGATTTTGGACAATGTTCATGGAACTCAGCTGAAAACGTACTTGCAGACTTGAAAACCCTTGCCTATTGTAGAGCTTGCCTGTCCTTCCAGTGCTGAACGAAAACCAATAATTTTGGACCCTGTTTTCATGCGAAATGGCTAAAATAAATATTTCACGTTTGTTACACTCAAACAGTGTCTCCTGTCATATGCTGAACTGGTCGCATTGTGGATTTGGCCTAAAAACATGATTTTGGACAATGTTCATGGAACTCAGCTGAAAACGTACTTGCAGACTTGAAAACCCTTGCCTATTGTAGAACGCTGCCTGTCCTTCCAGTGCTGAACGAAAACCAATAATTTTGGACCCTGTTTTCATGCGAAATGGCTAAAATAAATATTTCACGTTTGTTACACTCAAACAGTGTCTCCTGTCATATGCTGAACTGGTCGCATTGTGGATTTGGCCTAAAACATGATTTTGGACAATGTTCATGGAACTCAGCTGAAAACGTACTTGCAGACTTGAAAACCCTTGCCTATTGTAGAACGCGCCTGTCCTTCCAGTGCTGAACGAAAACCAATAATTTTGGACCCTGTTTTCATGCGAAATGGCTAAAATAAATATTTCACGTTTGTTACACTCAAACAGTGTCTCCTGTCATATGCTGAACTGGTCGCATTGTGGATTTGGCCTAAAACATGATTTTGGACAATGTTCATGGAACTCAGCTGAAAACGGACTTGCAGACTTGAAAACTCTTGCCTATTGTAGAGCTTGCCTGTCCTTCCAGTGCTGAACAAAAACCAATGATTTTGGACCCTGTTTTCATGCGAAATGGCTAAAATAAATATTTCACGTTTGTTACACTCAAACAGTGTCTCCTGTCATATGCTGAACTGGTCGCATTGTGGATTTGGCCTAAAACATGATTTTGGACAATGTTCATGGAACTCAGCTGAAAACGTACTTGCAGACTTGAAAACCCTTGCCTATTGTAGAGCTTGCCTGTCCTTCCAGTGCTGAACGAAAACCAATAATTTTGGACCCTGTTTTCATGCGAAATGGCTAAAAGAAATATTTCACGTTTGTAACCCTCCGTTGTCCTGTCCGGGTCAAAAGACCGAGGCTACGTGTTAGAGTGAGTGGCTGTGTAACCCCTAGCGTTGCCCTGTCTTGTCCGGGGTCAAACAGACCCAGGCTACGTGTCAGTGCCTATGTGTTAGAGGGAGTGGCTGTATATCCCGTGCCGCTGTCCTGTCCTGTCCTGTCCTGCCTCTGTCCTCTGTCCTTTCTTGTCCGAGGTCAAAACGACCCAGCCTACGTGTCAGTGCCTATGTGTTAGAGCGTGTGGCTGTATATCTCCTCCGCTGTCCTGTCCGGGTCAAACAAAAATAAAAAAAATAAAAATGACCCAGGCTACGTGTCAGTGCCTATGTGTTAGAGCGAGTGGCTGTATGACCCCTGCGTTGTCCTCTCGTGTCCTGGCTGGGTGAAAACGACCCAGGCTACGTGTTAGAGTGTTAGAGCGAGTGTGTGCTGTGCTGTGAACGGGACCCTTGCAAATGAAATTAAATCAACTTTTTATTGGTCACATTGTAGGTACAGACATTACAGTGACATTTTTAACTTGGTAAAAGACTCTGGTGATTTCCTTGTAATATTGTAGGTGTGTGTGTGTGTCACTAGTCGAGGACAATGCTGGAAACCCAAGATAACCATTTCCTCGACAAGTGAATATATGTCATCTGCTCTTCGGCTTGCTGACAATTGAACATCTCCGCACGTGTTTCATTCTGACAGTCTGTCAACTTGTAGACTTGCGGTACAACATTTTGGGTTTTCGTGAAATCACAAGGTATGCCTAGGCTCGCAGGGATCCCCATCATGGCGTGTTGTTTGGGGCCAACAGAAAAGCCTTGAAATATCCAGGCGACTGTCTTCATCAGAAGTGTCTGTTCCTCATCTGAGAGATCTGTCATGTGGACACCGCTACACACGGATGAGATGTCGCATGGCATTTGCCGATATTTTGTCCGATAATATGTCAACAAATGGTCTCGGGACGTGGCTGTGACGAACGTCCATGTCCCACATGTCGTAGTACAAAGCACAAGTACAAGACTCGCTGTCGTCGAACCCGGTCAACGTTGCAGCACAGGGACACCATCCCACAGCTTGACGGTGTATCTTCTGCACATGGTGGTCCCGGTGTGTCACCATGATGTGTGACACTGCACCGTGGTAAAACCACAAGAGCAGAGCCTGTCCTACGACCCGAACGAGCCACAGCTCGCACCTCAACAGACTATATTTGGGTTCGACAAATAGTCTCACCTCCAGTTTGTTGTTGGGCATGACCGAGAGGCTTTTCACCGTGTAGCCGAGAAGTATGGGTATGTTGTTCACTACTCGATTGAACGCAGAATAGATGTCGTTGAAGTTGATGGTGCTCAGATTCAGTCGAGTCGACCCTCCGACGATGCCCAGACCGATCACGGTGGCGACGCGGTGGTGGTGGTGGTGGTGGTGGTGGTGGTATTGTCGGTAGTAGTAGTTACGTGACTGGAGTCCGACGTGTGTATGTCAAACACTGCAGTGATGCAGTGAGAATCGCCTCTTGCGTTTTCTGTGTTCTGGAAAGTCGACATAGCTTCGATGGATGGATGTTGTTTGTCTGTGAGACACGAACCTGTTATATTGTGGATTCAATGACCACTCCCATAAAAATAATAAATTATATTATATTCATTTATTTATTTATTTTGGGTTAATGTTAGAGCCTAGGTGTTAGCGCAGTGGCTCGCTGTATATCTCCTCCGCTGTCCTGTCCTGTCCTGTCCTGTCCTGTCCTGTCCTGTCCGGGTCAAAAGGACCCAGGCTACGTGTTAGAGCCTAGGTGTTAGAGCGAGTGGCTGTATATCTCCTCCTGCTGTCCTGACCGGGTCAAAAGACCCAGGCTACGTGTTAGAGCCTATGTGTTTGAGCTAGTGGCTGTATATCCCCTCCCGCTGTCCTGACCGGGTCAAAAAGACCCAGGCTACGTGTCAGTGCCTATGTGTTTGAGCTAGTGGCTGTATAACCCCTCCTGTCCTGTCCTGTCCGGGTCAAAAGGACCCAGGCTACGTGTTAGAGCCTAGGTGTTAGAGCGAGTGGCTGTATATCCCTCCACGCTGTCCTGACCGGGTCAAAAAGACCCAGGCTACGTGTTAGAGCCTAGGTGTTTGAGCTACTCGCTCTATGTCTCCACCTGCTGTCCTGACCGGGTCAAAACGACCCAGGCTACATGTCAGAGCTGTTAGAGCGAGTTGCTGTATAACCCCTAGCGTTGTCCTGTCCTGTCCTGTCCTGTCCTGTCTGGGTCAAAACGACCCAGGCTACACGTTAGAGGCATAAGCTCTGAGCCAGAGGTACTAGGTAAGCCGTAAACAAACACCAAAACCAACACCAACACCAATAACTACTCTCTACACTACTACTACTACTACTACTACTACTACTACTACTACTACTACTACACTACTACTACTACTACTACTACTACTACTACTACTACTACTACTACTACTACTACTACTACTACTACTACTCACTACTAATATTGCCTCCGTGGCATGTCCGGACACGTGCCGAAGAGAGAGGTCTTGGGGACTTCCCCAGTCTGGGTGCCGAAGCTATTATGAGTGCTGTGCGATTCACGGCCAAACAGGTCCTAGAACAGATATTTTCCAATGACTCTGACTGCGACGAGGAGCTGGACGAGGAAGCGTCCAAGAAGACGGGGGAGGAATACAACCCAGAGGACGAGGAGACCACAGAGGACGACGACGACGACGACTACGGCGCGCCGCCGCCGGCGCCGCCCGATGGCGAGGACGATGTCCAAGTAGAAGAAGGTCAAGGCGTAGAAGACGAGCGAGGCGATGACGACGACGCGACGACGACGACCAACAAGAAGAAGAAGAACAACAAGGGGAAGAACAAGGGGAAGGTGAAAGTGGCGAGGAGAGCGAGAGACCTCCGCCGCTTCCGCAGCCGCAGCCGCCGCCGCCCAGCATCAGCCCCAGAACACAACACGATATCCCTCGAGTGGAAAGAGAGACATTCGTGTCGAAACGGCCAAATCAATGGTGCTCGGTGCCCTGTGACAACAATCGGGCGTCGGAGGGGCGCGGCAGCGGCAAATAGTAACAGGCCGGTTGCTGAGGTGCCGGAGGACATGAGGCCCCGGGCCTACTAGGCAGGCCGTAGGCCAAGCCCGCGACATCCTCTCCACGTTTCGCTTGTTTTTCACACCCGAGATAGAAGACATCATCCTGGAGATGACCAATCTGGAGGGCGTTCAAAATACGGAGCCCGAGGCGACGGCGGCGACGCGACGGCGACCACCGCCCCACTACGCCGACGACCACGAAAACCACGAAAACCGCGAGCCGTGACCGCGGCGCGGCGGCCGCTGGAAAGCGATGGACTCCACAGACCTGAGGCCTACGTAGGGCTGCTCATCCTAGCCGGCGTGTACAGGTCCCGAGGCGAGCGGCCTCTAGTCTCTGGGACGCCGAGAGCGGAAGGACCATTTTCCGCGCAACCATGCCGCTCAAAGTCTTTCACGCTTACTCGAGACTCCTTCGTCTGACGACCGTCAGACCAGAGCCGAGAGACGCGCAGCAGGCGGCGGTGACAAACTTGCGGCCGTGAGAGAGGTCTGGGACAAGTGGGTCGAGAGGCTGCCGCTCCTCTACAACCCCGGGCCCGACGTGACGGTGGGACGAGCAACTGGTCCCTTTTCAGAGGTGTGCCGGGGCCAACAACACCGTACAAGAGCACAACAACAACACTGAACACAACACTGAACACAACACAACACAACACAACACGCTAAAGCTAATCTCTTGTCTTTCCTCTCCTCTCTCTCTCTCTCTCTCTCTCTCTCTCTCTCTCTCTCGCTCTCCTCTCTCTCTCTCCTCCCAGGCCGATGTCCTTTCCGCCAGTATATCCCAAGCAAGCCGGCCAAATACGGCATCAAGACATGGGTGGCCTCGACTCCAAATCCAGCTACGCCTGGAAGATGCAGGTCTACACCGGCAAGGCCACATGCGGAGGCCCCGAGAAGAACCAGGGGATGAGGGTCGTGCTCGATTTGGACGCGGGGACTCAGGGGTCACAACGTCACCTGCGACAATTTCTTCACCTCATACTGAGCTCGCGCGCCAGCTCCTGACCAGGAACGTCACCGTGGTCGGCACAGTCAGAAAGAACAAGCCAGAGCTCCGCATGGCGCTGCTCGCCTCAAAGGACAGGCTCCTCTTCTCCTCCAAGTTCGCCTTCCGTCCACCACCGCTCTAGTGTCCTACCTGGCAAAGAAAAACAAGAACGTCTTACTCCTGAGCACGCTGCACACCGAGGCTCACGTTAGCCGTCGCCAGGACAGAAGCCGGCCATCGTCCTAGACTACAACAGCAACAAGGGGAGGTGTGGACAACCTAGACAAGGTGATTGGAACCTACAGCTGCAGGAGGATGACCGCGCGCTGGCCCCTGGTCATCTTCCACAACATCCTTGACGTGTCCTCTTACAACGCTTTTGTCATATGGCGAGAGCTCAACCCCACTTGGATGCCTGGCAAGCGAAACAAGAGGAGGTGTTCCTCGAGCAGCTGGGAAAGGCACTTAGTGACTCCGTTCATACAAAGAAGGGCCCGTCTCCCTCGCACCGAAGCCTCTGCGGCGCTCGTCAAAGCTGTTCAGAGGCTACGTATCGTGATCAGCCCCGCGGGATCACGCCCCGCAGCACCGGACCACGCAGCACCACCGCCCAAGCACCCAACCCCGCACAACCCCAGTAAGAGGAAGAGGTGTCAGGTCTCGCCCCAAGAAGGACTGTAAAACACACACGGTGTGCACAGTGTAACAAATACATCTGCAAAGGCTGCTCACACCCATACTGTCCCAACATGTTCCAACTGGGCCTTTAGTGAGAGGGGGGACAGTTCTGACCCGGAGGGCACGGCGTGTGTACGAATACCAGGACAACGGGAGGG